>NW_028270183.1:7539766-7574766 GCF_037043375.1 Chiloscyllium plagiosum
ACACGACACGACACACACGACATGACACGACACGACACACACACACACACACGACACGACACACACACACACACGACACTAGTGTCGTGTGTGTGTGTGTCGTGTCGTGTCGTGTCGTGTCGGTGTGTGTGTGTGTCGTGTCGTGTCGTGTCGTGTGTGTGTGTGTGTGTGTGTGTGTGTGTGTGTGTGTGTGTGTAGTGTCGTGTCGTGTCTGGTGTGTGTGTGTGTAGTGTCGTGTCGTGTCGTGTCGTGTCTGGTGTGTGTGTGTGTAGTGTCGTGTCGTGTCGTGTCTGGGTGTGTGTGTAGTGTCGGGTCGTGTGTGTGTGTGTGTGTATAGTGTGTGTGTAGTGTCGTGTGTGTGTGTGTGTGTGTGTGTGTGTGTGTGTAGTGTCGTGTCGTGTGTGTGTGTAGTGTCAGGTCGTGTGTGTGTGTGTGTGTGTAGTGTCGGGTCGTGTGTGTGTGTGTGTGTGTGTGTAGTGTCGGGTCGTGTGTGTGTGTGTGTGTGTGTAGTGTCGTGTCGTGTCGTGTCTGGGTGTGTGTGTAGTGTCGGGTCGTGTGTGTGTGTGTGTAGTGTGTGTGTAGTGTCGGGTCGTGTGTGTGTGTGTAGTGTGTGTGTGTGTGTGTGTGTGTGTCGTGTGTCGTGTGTGTGTCTGGGTGTGTGTGTAGTGTCGGGTCGTGTGTGTGTGTGTGTGTGTGTGTGTGTGTGTGTGTCGTGTGTCGTGTGTCGTGTGTCGTGTGTCGTGTGTGTGTGTGTGTGTAGTGTCGTGTGTGTGTGTGTGTGTAGTGTCGGGTCGTGTGTGTGTGTGTGTGTGTGTGTGTAGTGTCGGGTCGTGTGTGTGTGTGTGTGTGTGTAGTGTCGGGTCGTGTGTGTGTGTGTGTGTGTGTGTGTGTGTGTGTGTGTGTAGTGTCGGGTCGTGTGTGTGTGTGTGTGTGTGTGTGTGTGTGTGTGTGTGTGTGTAGTGTCGGGTCGTGTGTGTGTGTGTCGTGTCGTGTCGTGTCGTGTCGTGTCGTGTCGTGTCGTGTCTGGTGTGTGTGTGTGTGTGTGTCGTGTCGTGTCGTGTCGTGTCGTGTGTGTGTGTGTGTGTGTGTGTGTGTGTGTGTAGTGTCGTGTGTGTGTGTGTGTAGTGTCGGGTCGTGTGTGTGTGTGTGTGTCGTGTCGTGTCGTGTCGTGTGTGTGTGTGTGTGTGTGTGTGTAGTGTCGTGTGTGTGTGTGTGTAGTGTCGTGTCTGGTGTGTGTGTGTGTGTGTGTGTGTAGTGTCGTGTCGTGTCGTGTCTGGGTGTGTGTGTAGTGTCGGGTCGTGTGTGTGTGTGTGTGTGTGTGTGTGTGTGTGTGTGTGTGTGTGTGTGTGTGTGTGTGTGTGTATAGTGTCGTGTCGTGTCGTGTCTGGTGTGTGTGTGTGTAGTGTCGTGTCGTGTCGTGTCTGGTGTGTGTGTGTGTAGTGTCGTGTCGTGTCGTGTCTGGGTGTGTGTGTAGTGTCGGGTCGTGTGTGTGTGTGTGTGTGTATCGTGTCGTGTCGTGTCGTGTCTGTGTGTGTAGTGTAGTGTCGTGTCGTGTCTGGTGTGTGTGTGTGTAGTGTCGTGTCGTGTCGTGTCTGGTGTGTGTGTGTGTAGTGTCGTGTCGTGTCGTGTCTGGGTGTGTGTGTAGTGTCGGGTCGTGTGTGTGTATAGTGTGTGTGTAGTGTCGTGTGTGTGTGTCTGTGTGTGTGTGTGTGTGTGTGTGTGTGTGTGTGTGTGTGTGTGTGTAGTGTCGTGTGTGTGTGTAGTGTCAGGTCGTGTGTGTGTGTGTGTGTGTGTGTAGTGTCGGGTCGTGTGTGTGTGTGTGTGTGTGTAGTGTCGGGTCGTGTGTGTGTGTGTGTGTGTGTGTGTAGTGTCGTGTCGTGTCGTGTCTGGGTGTGTGTGTAGTGTCGGGTCGTGTGTGTGTGTGTGTAGTGTGTGTGTAGTGTCGGGTCGTGTGTGTGTGTGTAGTGTGTGTGTCGTGTCGTGTCGTGTCGTGTCGTGTCGTGTCGTGTGTGTGTGTGTGTGTGTGTGTGTGTCGTGTCGTGTGTGTGTGTGTGTGTCGTGTCGTGTGTGTGTGTGTGTGTACACACACACACACACGACACGACACGACACACACACACACACACACACGACACGACACTACACACACACTACACACACACACACACGACCCGACACTACACACACACTACACACACACACACACACGACCCGACACTACACACACACCCAGACACGACACGACACGACACTACACACACACACACACACGACCCGACACTACACACACACACACACACACACGACCCGACACTACACACACACTACACACACACACACGACCCGACACTACACACACACACACACACACACACACACACACGACCCGACACTACACACACACCCAGACACGACACGACACGACACGACAGACACACACACGACCCGACACTACACACACACCCAGACACACACACGACACACGACACACACACTACACACACACATGACCCGACACTACACACACACACACACACACACACACACACACACACACACACACGACCCGACACTACACACACACACTCACACGACCCGACACTACACACACACACACACACACACACACACACGAACCGACAATTCCCACACACACACACACGACCCGACACTTCCCACACACACACGACACACACACACACGACACGACACACACACACACGACACGACGACACTACACACACACACACACGACACGACACTACACACACACTACACACACACACACACGACCCGACACTACACACACACCCAGACACGACACGACACGACACTACACACACACCAGACACGACACGACACGACACTACACACACACACACACACGACACGACACGACACGACACCACACACACACACACACACGACCCGACACTACACACACACACACACACACACACACGACACGACACGACACGACACGACACGACACACACACGACACACACACGACCCGACACTACACACACACACACGACCCGACACTACACACACACCCAGACACACACACACGACCCGACACTACACACACACCCAGACACACACACGACCCGACACTACACACACACACACACACGACCCGACACTACACACACATACACACACACACACACACACACACGACCCGACACTACACACACACCCAGACACGACACGACACTACACACACACACACCAGACACGACACGACACGACACGACACGACACGACACGACACGACACTACACACACACACCAGACACTTCACACTTCACACCAGACACTTCACACTTCACACTTCACACACACACATACACTCAACAGACACTTCACACACACACACACACACACACACACACACACACACACACACACTCAACAGACACTTCACACACACACACACACCAGACACTACACACACACACACACCAGACACTACACACACACACACACACACCAGACACTACACACACACACACACACACCAGACACTACACACACACACACACACACACCAGACACTACACACACACACACACACACCAGACACTACACACACACACACACTCAACAGACACTACACACACACACACTCAACAGACACTACACACACACACACACAGACACTACACACACACACACACACACAGACACTACACACACACACACAGACACTACACACACACACACAGACACTACACTCAACAGACACTACACACACACACTCAACAGACACTACACACACACACTCAACAGACACTACACACACACACTCAACAGACACTACACACACACACACTCAACAGACACTACACACACACACACTCAACAGACACTACACACACACACTCAACAGACACTACACACACACACTCAACAGACACTACACACACACACTCAACAGACACTACACACACACTACACACACACTCAACAGACACTACACACACACACTCAACAGACACTACACACACTACACACACACTCAACAGACACTACACACACACTACACACACACTCAACAGACACTACACACACACACTCAACAGACACTACACACACACACTCAACAGACACTACACACACACACTCAACAGACACTACACACACACACTCAACAGACACTACACACACACACTCAACAGACACTACACACACACTCAACAGACACTACACACACACACTCAACAGACACTACACACACTCAACAGACACTACACACACTCAACAGACACTACACACACACTACACACACACTCAACAGACACTACACACACACACACAACAGACACTACACACACACTACACACACACTCAACAGACACCACACACACACTCAACAGACACTACACACACTACACACACACACTCAACAGACACTACACACACACACACACTCAACAGACACTACACACACACACACACTCAACAGACACTATACACACACACACACTCAACAGACACTATACACACACACACACTCAACAGACACTATACACACACACACACTCAACAGACACTACACACACACACACACACTCAACAGACACCACACACACACTCAACAGACACTACACACACTACACACACACTCAACAGACACTACACACACACACACTCAACAGACAGTACACACACACACTCAACAGACAGTACACACACACACTCAACAGACACTACACACACACACTCAACAGACACTACACACACACACTCAACAGACACTACACACACACACTCAACAGACACTACACACACACACTCAACAGACACTACACACACACACTCAACAGACACTACACACACTCAACAGACACTACACACACTCAACAGACACTACACACACACACTCAACAGACACTACACACACACACTCAACAGACACTACACACACTCAACAGACACTACACACACTCAACAGACACTACACACACACACTCAACAGACACTACACACACACTCAACAGACACTACACACACTACACACACACTCAACAGACACTACACACACACACACTCTCAGACAGTACACACACACACACACACAACAGACACTACACACACACACTCGACAGACACTACACACACACACTCAACAGACACTACACACACACACTCAACAGACACTACACACACACTCAACAGACACTACACACACACACTCAACAGACACTACACACACACACTCAACAGACACTACACACACACACTCAACAGACACTACACACACACACACTCAACAGACACTACACACACACACTCAACAGACACTACACACACACTCAACAGACACTACACACACACACACACTCAACAGACACTACACACACACACACACACAGACACTACACACACACACAGACACTACACACACACACAGACACTACACACACACACACAGACACTACACTCAACAGACACTACACACACACACTCAACAGACACTACACACACACACTCAACAGACACTACACACACACACTCAACAGACACTACACACACACACTCAACAGACACTACACACACACTCAACAGACACTACACACACTACACAACAGACACTACACACACTACACACACACTCAACAGACACTACACACACACACACTCTCAACAGACAGTACACACACACACACACACAACAGACACTACACACACACACACACTCAACAGACACTACACACACACACTCAACAGACACTACACACACACACTCAACAGACACTACACACACACACTCAACAGACACTACACACACACTACACACACACTCAACAGACACCACACACACACTCAACAGACACCACACACACTACACACACACACTCAACAGACACTACACACACACACTCAACAGACACTACACACACACTACACACACACTCAACAGACACTACACACACACTACACACACACTCAACAGACACTACACACACACACTCAACAGACACTACACACACACACACACTCAACAGACACTACACACACACACACACTCAACAGACAGTACACACACACACTCAACAGACACTACACACACACACTCAACAGACACTACACACACACACTCAACAGACACTACACACACACACTCAACAGACACTACACACACACACTCAACAGACACTACACACACACACACTCAACAGACACTACACACACTCAACAGACACTACACACACTCAACAGACACTACACACACTCAACAGACACTACACACACACACTCAACAGACACTACACACACACACTCAACAGACACTACACACACTCAACAGACACTACACACACTCAACAGACACTACACACACACACTCAACAGACACTACACACACACTCAACAGACACTACACACACTACACACACACTCAACAGACACTACACACACACACACACTCTCAACAGACAGTACACACACACACACACACAACAGACACTACACACACACACTCAACAGACACTACACACACACACTCAACAGACACTACACACACACACTCAACAGACACTACACACACACTCAACAGACACTACACACACACACTCATCAGACACTACACACACACACACTCTCAACAGACAGTACACACACACACACTCAACAGACACTACACACACACACTCAACAGACACTACACACACACACACTCAACAGACACTACACACACACACTCAACAGACACTACACACACTACACAACAGACACTACACACACTACACACACACTCAACAGACACTACACACACACACACTCTCAACAGACAGTACACACACACACACACACAACAGACACTACACACACACACTCAACAGACACTACACACACACACTCAACAGACACTACACACACACACTCAACAGACACTACACACACACTCAACAGACACTACACACACACTCAACAGACACTACACACACACACTCAACAGACACTACACACACACACTCAACAGACACTACACACACACTACACACACACTCAACAGACACCACACACACTACACACACACACTCAACAGACACTACACACACACACTCAACAGACACTACACACACACTACACACACACTCAACAGACACTACACACACACTACACACACACTCAACAGACACTACACACACACACTCGACACTACACACACACACACACTCAACAGACACTACACACACACACACTCAACAGACACTACACACACACACACTCAACAGACACTACACACACACACTCAACAGACACTACACACACACACACAACAGACACTACACACACACACTCAACAGACACTACACACACACACACTCAACAGACACTACACACACACACACTCAACAGACACTACACACACACACACACACACACAGACACTACACACACACACACAGACACTACACACACACACACAGACACTACACTCAACAGACACTACACACACACTCAACAGACACTACACACACACACTCAACAGACACTACACACACACTACACACACACTCAACAGACACTACACACACACTACACACACACTCAACAGACACTACACACACACACTCAACAGACACTACACACACACACACTCAACAGACACTACACACACACACTCAACAGACACTACACACACACACTCAACAGACACTACACACACACACACTCAACAGACAGTACACACACACACACACACTCAACAGACACTACACACACACACACTCAACAGACAGTACACACACACACTCAACAGACACTACACACACACACACAACAGACACTACACACACACACTCAACAGACACTACACACACACACACTCAACAGACACTACACACACACACTCAACAGACACTACACACACACACACTCAACAGACACTACACACACACACACACACAGACACTACACACACACACACACACAGACACTACACACACACACACACAGACACTACACACACACACACAGACACTACACTCAACAGACACTACACACACACTCAACAGACACTACACACACACACTCAACAGACACTACACACACACACTCAACAGACACTACACACACACACTCAACAGACACTACACACACTACACACACACACACACACACTCAACAGACACTACACACACACACTCAACAGACACTACACACACACTACACACACACTCAACAGACACTACACACACACACTCAACAGACACTACACACACACACTCAACAGACACTACACACACACACTCAACAGACACTACACACACTACACACACACACACACACACTCAACAGACACTACACACACACACTCAACAGACACTACACACACACTACACACACACTCAACAGACACTACACACACACACTCAACAGACACTACACACACTACACACACACTCAACAGACACTACACACACACTACACACACACTCAACAGACACTACACACACACACTCAACAGACACTACACACACACTACACACACACTCAACAGACACTACACACACACTCAACAGACACTACACACACACACTCAACAGACACTATACACACACTACACACACACTACACACACACTCAACAGACACTACACACACACTCAACAGACACTACACACACACACTCAACAGACACTACACACACACACACTCAACAGACACTACACACACACACTCAACAGACACTACACACACACACTCAACAGACACTACACACACACACACTCAACAGACAGTACACACACACACACACTCAACAGACAGTACACACACACACACACTCAACAGACAGTACACACACACACACTCAACAGACACTACACACACACACACTCAACAGACAGTACACACACACACTCAACAGACACTACACACACACACACACTCAACAGACACTACACACACACACTCAACAGACACTACACACACACACTCAACAGACACTACACACACACACTCAACAGACACTACACACACACACACACACTCAACAGACACCACACACACTCAACAGACACTACACACACTACACACACACTCAACAGACACTACACACACACACACTCAACAGACACTACACACACACTCAACAGACACTCAACAGACACTACACACACACTCAACAGACACTACACACACACACACACTCAACAGACACTACACACACACACACACACTACACACACACTACACACAGACACTGCACACAGACACTGCACACAGACACTACACACAGACACTACACACAGACACTACACACACAGACACTACACACACAGACACACACACACAGACACACACACACACACTCAACAGACACTACACACACACACTCAACAGACACTACACACACACACACACTCGACAGTACACACACACACACTCAACAGACAGTACACACACACTCAACAGACACTACACAGACACTACACACACACACTCAACAGACACTACACACACACTACACACACACACTCAACAGACACTACAAACACACACACACTCAACAGACACCACACACACACACTCAACAGACACTACACACACACACTCAACAGACACTACACACACACTCAACAGACACTACACACACACTCAACAGACACTACACACACACACACTCAACAGACACTACACACACACACACTCAACAGACACTACACACACACACTCAACAGACACTACACACACACTCAACAGACACTACACACACACACTCAACAGACACTACACACACTCAACAGACACTACACACACTCAACAGACACTACACACACACA
Source organism: Chiloscyllium plagiosum (assembly GCF_037043375.1). Taxonomy (NCBI): domain Eukaryota; kingdom Metazoa; phylum Chordata; class Chondrichthyes; order Orectolobiformes; family Hemiscylliidae; genus Chiloscyllium; species Chiloscyllium plagiosum. Next base: position 7,549,565 of record NW_028270183.1, read on the forward strand.
CTCAACAGACACTACACACACACTCAACAGACACTACACACACTACACACACACTCAACAGACACTACACACACACACACTCTCAACAGACAGTACACACACACACACACACAACAGACACTACACACACACACTCAACAGACACTACACACACACACTCAACAGACACTACACACACACACTCAACAGACACTACACACACACTCAACAGACACTACACACACACACACTCAACAGACACTACACACACACACTCAACAGACACTACACACACACACACTCAACAGACACTACACACACACACTCAACAGACACTACACACACACACTCAACAGACACTACACACACTACACAACAGACACTACACACACTACACACACACTCAACAGACACTACACACACACACACACTCTCAACAGACAGTACACACACACACACACAACAGACACTACACACACACACTCAACAGACACTACACACACACACTCAACAGACACTACACACACACACTCAACAGACACTACACACACACTCAACAGACACTACACACACACACTCAACAGACACTACACACACACACTCAACAGACACTACACACACACTACACACACACTCAACAGACACCACACACACTACACACACACACTCAACAGACACTACACACACACTACACACACACTCAACAGACACTACACACACACTACACACACACTCAACAGACACTACACACACACTACACACACACTCAACAGACACTACACACACACACTCGACACTACACACACACACACTCAACAGACACTACACACACACACTCAACAGACACTACACACACACACTCAACAGACACTACACACACACACACTCAACAGACACTACACACACACACACTCAACAGACACTACACACACACACACACACACACACAGACACTACACACACACACACAGACACTACACACACACACACAGACACTACACTCAACAGACACTACACACACACTCAACAGACACTACACACACACACTCAACAGACACTACACACACACTACACACACACTCAACAGACACTACACACACACTACACACACACTCAACAGACACTACACACACACACTCAACAGACACTACACACACACACACACTCAACAGACACTACACACACACACTCAACAGACACTACACACACACACTCAACAGACACTACACACACACACACTCAACAGACAGTACACACACACACACACTCAACAGACACTACACACACACACACTCAACAGACAGTACACACACACACTCAACAGACACTACACACACACACACAACAGACACTACACACACACACTCAACAGACACTACACACACACACACTCAACAGACACTACACACACACACTCAACAGACACTACACACACACACACTCAACAGACACTACACACACACACACACACAGACACTACACACACACACACACACAGACACTACACACACACACACAGACACTACACTCAACAGACACTACACACACACTCAACAGACACTACACACACACACTCAACAGACACTACACACACACACTCAACAGACACTACACACACACACTCAACAGACACTACACACACACACTCAACAGACACTACACACACTACACACACACACACACACACTCAACAGACACTACACACACACACTCAACAGACACTACACACACACTACACACACACTCAACAGACACTACACACACACACTCAACAGACACTACACACACTACACACACACTACACACACACTCAACAGACACTACACACACACTCAACAGACACTACACACACACACACTCAACAGACACTACACACACACACACTCAACAGACACTACACACACACACTCAACAGACAGTACACACACACACACTCAACAGACACTACACACACACACACTCAACAGACAGTACACACACACTCAACAGACACTACACACACACACACAACAGACACTACACACACACACTCAACAGACACTACACACACACACTCAACAGACACTACACACACACACTCAACAGACACTACACACACACACTCAACAGACACTACACACACACACTCAACAGACACTACACACACACACACTCAACAGACACTACACACACACACACACACTCAACAGACACTACACACACTACACACACACTCAACAGACACTACACACACTACACACACACTCAACAGACACTACACACACACACACTCAACAGACACTACACACACACACACTCAACAGACACTACACACACACTCAACAGACACTCAACAGACACTACACACACACTCAACAGACACTACACACACACACACTCAACAGACACTACACACACACACACACACTACACACACACTACACACAGACACTGCACACAGACACTGCACACAGACACTACACACAGACACTACACACAGACACTACACACACAGACACACACACACAGACACACACACACACACACACACAGACACTACACACACACACTCAACAGACACTACACACACACTACACACACACTCAACAGACACTACAAACACACACACACTCAACAGACACTACAAACACACACACACTCAACAGACACTACAAACACACACACACTCAACAGACACCACACACACACACTCAACAGACACTACACACACACTCAACAGACACTACACACACACACTCAACAGACACTCAACACACTACACACACACACACTCAACAGACACTACACACACACACACACACAGACACTACACACACACACACACAGACACTACACACACACACACACACAGAAACTACACACACACACAGACACTACACTCAACAGACACTACACACACACACTCAACAGACACTACACACACACACACTCAACAGACACTACACACACACACTCAACAGACACTACACACACACACTCAACAGACACTACACACACACACTCAACAGACACTACACACACACACTCAACAGACACTACACACACACACTCAACAGACACTACACACACACACACTCAACAGACACTACACACACACACACTCAACAGACACTACACACACACACACTACAGACACTACACACACACACACAACAGACACTACACACACACACTCAACAGACACTACACACACACACACTCAACAGACACTACACACACACACACACACAGAAACTACACACACACACAGACACTACACTCAACAGACACTACACACACACACTCAACAGACACTACACACACACACACTCAACAGACACTACACACACACACTCAACAGACACTACACACACACACTCAACAGACACTACACACACACACTCAACAGACACTACACACACACACTCAACAGACACTACACACACACACTCAACAGACACTACACACACACACACTCAACAGACACTACACACACACACACTCAACAGACACTACACACACACACACACACAACAGACACTACACACACACTACACACACACTCAACAGACACTACACACACACACACACTCAACAGACACCACACACACACTCAACAGACACTACACACACTACACACACACTCAACAGACACTACACACACACACACACTCAACAGACACTACACACACACACACACTCAACAGACACCACACACACACTCAACAGACACTACACACACACACTCAACAGACACTCAACACACTACACACACACACACTCAACAGACACTACACACACACACACACAGACACTACACACACACACACACAGACACTACACACACACACACACAGAAACTACACACACACAGACACTACACTCAACAGACACTACACACACACACTCAACAGACACTACACACACACACACTCAACAGACACTACACACACACACTCAACAGACACTACACACACACACTCAACAGACACTACACACACACACTCAACAGACACTACACACACACACTCAACAGACACTACACACACACACTCAACAGACACTACACACACACACTCAACAGACACTACACACACACACACTCAACAGACACTACACACACACACACACAACAGACACTACACACACACACACACAACAGACACTACACACACATTACACACACACTCAACAGACACTACACACACACACACACTCAACAGACACCACACACACACTCAACAGACACTACACACACTACACACACACTCAACAGACACTACACACACACACTCAACAGACACTACACACACACACTCAACAGACACTACACACACACACACTCAACAGACACTACACACACACACACTCAACAGACACTACACACACACACACACACAACAGACACTACACACACACTACACACACACTCAACAGACACTACACACACACACACACTCAACAGACACCACACACACACTCAACAGACACTACACACACTACACACACACTCAACAGACACTACACACACACACTCAACAGACACTACACACACACTACACACACACTCAACAGACACTACACACACACACACACTCAACAGACACTACACACACACACACACTCAACAGACACCACACACACACTCAACAGACACTACACACACACTCAACAGACACTACACACACACACTCAACAGACACTCAACACACTACACACACACACACTCAACAGACACTACACACACACACACACAGACACTACACACACACACACACAGACACTACACACACACACACACAAACTACACACACACACAGACACTACACTCAACAGACACTACACACACACACTCAACAGACACTACACACACACACACTCAACAGACACTACACACACACACTCAACAGACACTACACACACACACTCAACAGACACTACACACACACACTCAACAGACACTACACACACACACTCAACAGACACTACACACACACACTCAACAGACACTACACACACACACTCAACAGACACTACACACACACACTCAACAGACACTACACACACACACTCAACAGACACTACACACACACACACTCAACAGACACTACACACACACACACTCAACAGACACTACACACACACACACACAACAGACACTACACACACACTACACACACACTCAACAGACACTACACACACACACACACTCAACAGACACCACACACACACTCAACAGACACTACACACACTACACACACACTCAACAGACACTACACACACACACTCAACAGACACTACACACACACTACACACACACTCAACAGACACTACACACACACACACACTCAACAGACACTACACACACACACACACACACTCAACAGACACCACACACACACTCAACAGACACCACACACACACTCAACAGACACCACACACACACTCAACAGACACCACACACACACTCAACAGACACCACACACACACTCAACAGACACCACACACACACTCAACAGACACTACACACACACTCAACAGACACTACACACACACTCAACAGACACTACACACACACTCAACAGACACTACACACACACACACTCAACAGACACTACACACACACACTCAACAGACACTACACACACACACACTCAACAGACACTACACACACACACTCAACAGACACTACACACACACACACTCAACAGACACTACACACACACACTCAACAGACACTACACACACACTCAACAGACACTACACACACTACACACACACTCAACAGACACTACACACACACACACTCAACAGACACTACACACACACACACACTCAACAGACACCACACACACACTCAACAGACACTACACACACACACTCAACAGACACTACACACACACACTCAACAGACACTACACACACACACACAACAGACACTACACACACACACACACAACAGACACTACACACACACACACAGACACTACACACACACACACACAGACACTACACACACACACACAGACACTACACACACACACACAGACACTACACACACACACAGACACTACACTCAACAGACACTACACACACACACTCAACAGACACTACACACACACACTCAACAGACACTACACACACACACTCAACAGACACTACACACACACACACACTCAACAGACACCACACACACACTCAACAGACACTACACACACTACACACACACTCAACAGACACTACACACACACACTCAACAGACACTACACACACACTACACACACACTCAACAGACACTACACACACACACACACTCAACAGACACTACACACACACACACACACACTCAACAGACACCACACACACTCAACAGACACCACACACACACTCAACAGACACCACACACACACTCAACAGACACCACACACACACTCAACAGACACCACACACACACTCAACAGACACTACACACACACTCAACAGACACTACACACACACTCAACAGACACTACACACACACTCAACAGACACTACACACACACACACTCAACAGACACTACACACACACACACTCAACAGACACTACACACACACACACTCAACAGACACTACACACACACACTCAACAGACACTACACACACACACACTCAACAGACACTACACACACACACTCAACAGACACTACACACACACTCAACAGACACTACACACACTACACACACACTCAACAGACACTACACACACACACACTCAACAGACACTACACACACACACACACTCAACAGACACCACACACACACTCAACAGACACTACACACACACACTCAACAGACACTACACACACACACTCAACAGACACTACACACACACACACAACAGACACTACACACACACACACACAACAGACACTACACACACACACACAGACACTACACACACACACACACAGACACTACACACACACACACAGACACTACACACACACACACAGACACTACACACACACACAGACACTACACTCAACAGACACTACACACACACACTCAACAGACACTACACACACACACTCAACAGACACTACACACACACACTCAACAGACACTACACACACAACAGACACTACACACACACACAACAGACACTACACACACACACACTCAACAGACACTACACACACACACACACTCAACAGACACCACACACACACTCAACAGACACTACACACACTACACACACACTCAACAGACACTACACACACACACTCAACAGACACTACACACACACTACACACACACTCAACAGACACTACACACACACACACACTCAACAGACACTACACACACACACACACTCAACAGACACCACACACACACACACACTCAACAGACACCACACACACACTCAACAGACACCACACACACACTCAACAGACACTACACACACTACACACACACACTCAACAGACACTACACACACACACACTCAACAGACACTACACACACACACACTCAACAGACACTACACACACACACACTCAACAGACACTACACACACACACACTCAACAGACACTACACACACACACACTCAACAGACACTACACACACACACTCAACAGACACTACACACACACACTCAACAGACACTACACACACACACTCAACAGACACTACACACACACACTCAACAGACACTACACACACACACAACAGACACTACACACACACTCAACAGACACTACACACACACACTCAACAGACACTACACACACACTCAACAGACACTACACACACTACACACACACTCAACAGACACTACACACACACACACTCAACAGACACTACACACACACACACTCAACAGACACCACACACACACTCAACAGACACTACACACACTACACACACACTCAACAGACACTACACACACTACACACACACTCAACAGACACTACACACACTACACACACACTCAACAGACACTACACACACACACTCAACAGACACTACACACACACTACACACACACTCAACAGACACTACACACACACACACACTCAACAGACACTACACACACACACACACTCAACAGACACCACACACACACTCAACAGACACCACACACACACTCAACAGACACCACACACACACTCAACAGACACCACACACACACTCAACAGACACCACACACACACTCAACAGACACCACACACACACTCAACAGACACCACACACACACTCAACAGACACCACACACACACTCAACAGACACTACACACACACTCAACAGACACTACACACACACACACTCAACAGACACTACACACACACACTCAACAGACACTACACACACACACACACTCAACAGACACTACACACACACACACTCAACAGACACTACACACACACACACACTCAACAGACACCACACACACACTCAACAGACACTACACACACTACACACACACTCAACAGACACTACACACACACACACTCAACAGACACTACACACACACACACTCAACAGACACTACACACACACACACTCAACAGACACTACACACACACACTCAACAGACACTACACACACACACACTCAACAGACACTACACACACACACTCAACAGACACTACACACACACACTCAACAGACACTACACACACACACACTCAACAGACACTACACACACACACTCAACAGACACTACACACACACTCAACAGACACTACACACACTACACACACACTCAACAGACACTACACACACACACACTCAACAGACACTACACACACACACACACTCAACAGACACCACACACACACTCAACAGACACTACACACACACACTCAACAGACACTACACACACACACTCAACAGACACTACACACACACACACAACAGACACTACACACACACACACACAACAGACACTACACACACACACACAGACACTACACACACACACACACAGACACTACACACACACACACAGACACTACACACACACACACAGACACTACACACACACACACAGACACTACACTCAACAGACACTACACACACACACTCAACAGACACTACACACACACACTCAACAGACACTACACACACACACTCAACAGACACTACACACACAACAGACACTACACACACACACAACAGACACTACACACACACACACTCAACAGACACTACACACACACACACACTCAACAGACACCACACACACACTCAACAGACACTACACACACTACACACACACTCAACAGACACTACACACACACACTCAACAGACACTACACACACACTACACACACACTCAACAGACACTACACACACACACACACTCAACAGACACTACACACACACACACACTCAACAGACACCACACACACACTCAACAGACACCACACACACACTCAACAGACACTACACACACACACTCAACAGACACTACACACACACAACAGACACTACACACACACAACAGACACTACACACACACACAACAGACACTACACACACACACACTCAACAGACACCACACACACACACTCAACAGACACTACACACACACTACACACACACTCAACAGACACTACACACACACACACTCAACAGACACCACACACACACTCAACAGACACTACACACACACACTCAACAGACACTACACACACACACTCAACAGACACTACACACACACACTCAACAGACACTACACACACACACTCAACAGACACTACACACACACACACTCAACAGACACTACACACACACACACAGACACTACACACACACACACACACAGACACTACACACACACACTCAACAGACACTACACACACACACACTCAACAGACACTACACACACACACAGACACTACACACACACACACAGACACTACACACACACACACACAGACACTACACACACACACACACAGACACTACACACACACACAGACACTACACTCAACAGACACTACACACACACACTCAACAGACACTACACACACACACTCAACAGACACTACACACACACACTCAACAGACACTACACACACACACTCAACAGACACTACACACACACACTCAACAGACACTACACACACACACTCAACAGACACTACACACACACTACACACACACTCAACAGACACTACACACACACTCAACAGACACCACACACACACTCAACAGACACTACACACACCACACACACACTCAACAGACACTACACACACCACACACACACTCGACACTACACACACACACTCAACAGACACTACACACACACACACTCAACAGACACTACACACACACTCCACACACACTCAACAGACACTACACACACTCAACAGACACTACACACACTCAACAGACACTACACACACTCAACAGACACACACACACTACACACACACACACACTACACACACACACACACTACACACACACAGAGACACTACACTACACACACACACACTCAACAGACACTACACTACACACACACACACACACTCAACAGACACTACACACACACTCAACAGACACTACACACACACTCAACAGACACTCTCCAGACACTCTCCAGACACTCTCCAGACACTCTCCAGACACTCTCCAGACACTCTCCAGACACTCTCCAGACACTCTCCAGACACTCCACACACACACTCAACAGACACTACACACACACACACTCAACAGACACTACACACACACAGAGACACTACACACACACAGAGACACTACACACACACAGAGACACTACACTACACACACACACACTCAACAGACACTACACTACACACACACACACACTCAACAGACACTACAAACACACTCAACAGACACTACACACACACTCAACAGACACTACACACACACTCAACAGACACTCTCCAGACACTCTCCAGACACTCTCCAGACACTCTCCAGACACTACACACACACACACACACTCAACAGACACTACACACACACACACTCAACAGACACTACACACACACACACTCAACAGACACTACACACACACACTCAACAGACACTACACACACACACACACTCAACAGACACTCTCCAGACACTCTCCAGACACTCTCCAGACACTCTCCAGACACTCTCCAGACACTCTCCAGACACACACTCAACAGACACTACACACACACACACTCAACAGACACTACACACACACAGAGACACTACACACACACAGAGACACTACACACACACAGAGACACTACACTACACACACACACACTCAACAGACACTACACTACACACACACACACACTCAACAGACACTACACACACACACACTCAACAGACACTACACACACACACACTCAACAGACACTACACACACACACACTCAACAGACACTACACACACACACACTACAGACACTACACACACACACACAACAGACACTACACACACACACACTCCAGACACTACACACACACACACTCAACAGACACTACACACACACACTCAACAGACACTACACACACACACACTCAACAGACACTACACACACACACACTCAACAGACACTACACACACACACTCAACAGACACTACACACACACACACTCAACAGACACTACACACACACACACTCAACAGACACTACACACACACACACTCAACAGACACTACACACACACACACTCAATAGACACTACACACACACACACTCAATAGACACTACACACACACACACTCAACAGACACTACACACACACACTCAACAGACACTACACACACACACACACACACTCAACAGACACTACACACACACACACTACACACAACAGACACTACACACACACACACAGACACTACACACACACACACAGACACTACACACACACACAGACACTACACACACACACACTACACACACACACAGACACACACACTACACACACACACAGACACTACACACACACACACAGACACTACACACACACACACAGACACTACACACACACACACACACTACACTACACACAGAGACACTACACTACACACACACTCAACAGACACTACACACACTACACACACACTCAACAGACACTACACACACACACACACACACTCAACAGACACTACACACACTACACACACACTCAACAGACACTACATACACACACACACTCAACAGACACTACACACACACAGACACTACACACACAGACACAGACACTACACACACAGACACAGACACTACACACACACACACACAAACACTCAACAGACACTACACACACACACACACACTCAACAGACACTACACACACACACACTCAACAGACACTACACACACACACTCAACAGACACTACACACACACACTCAACAGACACTACACACACACATTCAACAGACACTACACACACACTCAACAGACACTACACACACACACACTCAACAGACACTACACACACACACACTCAACAGACACCACACACACACTCAACAGACACTACACACACCACACACACACTCAACAGACACTACACACACCACACACACACTCAACAGACACTACACACACCACACACACACTCAACAGACACTACACACACTACACACACACTCAACAGACACTACACACACACACACTCAACAGACACTACACACACACTCCACACACACTCAACAGACACTACACACACTCAACAGACACTACACACACTCAACAGACACTACACACACTCAACAGACACACACACACTACACACACACACACACTACACACACACAGAGACACTACACTACACACACACACACTCAACAGACACTACACTACACACACACACACTCAACAGACACTACACACAACAGACACTACACACACACACACAGACACTACACACACACACACAGACACTACACACACACACACACAGACACTACACACACACACACAGACACTACACACACACACACACACACACAGACACTACACACACACACACACACAGACACTACACACACACACAGACACACACACTACACACACACACAGACACTACACACACACACAGACACTACACACACACACACACACACACACACAGACACTACACACACACACAGACACTACACACACACACAGACTACACACACACACACACACACACTACACTACACACACACACACACTCAACAGACACTACACACACTACACACACACTCAACAGACACTACACACACACACACACACACTCAACAGACACTACACACACTACACACACACTCAACAGACACTACATACACACACTCAACAGACACTACACACACACACACAGACACTACACACACACAGACACTACACACACACACAGACACTACACACACACACAGACACTACACACACACACAGACACTACACACACACACAGACACTACACACACACACAGACACTACACACACAGACACAGACACTACACACACAGACACTACACACACAGACACTACACACACAGACACAGACACTACACACACACACACTCAACAGACACTACACACACACACACACACACTCAACAGACACTACACACACACACACACTCAACAGACACTACACACACACACACTCAACAGACACTACACACACAGAGACACTACACACACACAGACACTACACACACACACAGACACTACACACAGACACAGACACTACACACACACTCAACAGACACTACACACACACACACACACTCAACAGACACTACACACACACACACACACTCAACAGACACTACACACACACACACACACTCAACAGACACTACACACACACACACTCAACAGACACTACACACACACACACTCAACAGACACTACACACACACTACACACAACAGACACTACACACACACTACACACACACACACTCAACAGACACTACACACACACACACTCAACAGACACTACACACACACTCAACAGACACTACACACACACACACTCAACAGACACTACACACACACACACTCAACAGACACTACACACACACACTCAACAGACACTACACACACACACACTCAACAGACACTACACACACACACACTCAACAGACACTACACACACACACTCAACAGACACTACACACACACACTCGACACTACACACACACACACTCAACAGACACTACACACACACACACACACTCAACAGACACTACACACACACACACTCAACAGACACTACACACACACACACACTCAACAGACACTACACACACACACACACTCAACAGACAATACACACACACACTCAACAGACACTACACACACACACACACTCAACAGACACTACACACACACACACACTCAACAGACACTTCACACACACACACACTCAACAGACACTACACACACACACACACACAACACAGACACTACACACACACACACACAACACAGACACTACACACACACACACACAACACAGACACTACACACACACACACACTACACAGACACTACACAGACACTACACACACACACACACACTACACAGACACTACACACACTACACACACACTCAACAGACACTACACACACACACACTCAACAGACACTACACACACACACAGACACTACACACACAGACACAGACACTACACACACAGACACAGACACTACACACACAGACACAGACACTACACACACAGACACAGACACTACACACACACTACACACACACACTCAACAGACACTACACACACACACACACACACTCAACAGACACTACACACACACACACTCAACAGACACTACACACACACACACTCAACAGACACTACACACACACACACTCAACAGACACTACACACACACACACTCAACAGACACTACACACACACACACTCAACAGACACTACACACACACACACTCAACAGACACTACACACACACACACTCAACAGACACTACACACACACACACTCAACAGACACTACACACACACACACTCAACAGACACTACACACACACACACTCAACAGACACTACACACACACACACTCAACAGACACTACACACACACACACTCAACAGACACTACACACACACACACTCAACAGACACTACACACACACACACTCAACAGACACTACACACACACACACACTCAACAGACACTACACACACACACACACTCAACAGACACTACACACACACTCAACAGACACTACACACACACACACACTCAACAGACACTACACACACACACACACTCAACAGACACTACACACACACACACTCAACAGACACTACACACACACACTCAACAGACACTACACACACACACACACACTCAACAGACACTACACACACACACACACTCAACAGACACTACACACACACACACACACAACACAGACACTACACACACACACACACAACACAGACACTACACACACACACAACACAGACACCACACAGACACTACACACACACACACTACACAGACACTACACACACTACACACACACTCAACAGACACTACACACACACACACACACACAGAGACACGACACTACACACACACACTCAACAGACACTACACACACTACACACACACTCAACAGACACTACATACACACACACACTCAACAGACACTACACACACACACACTCAACAGACACTGCACACACACACAGACACTACACACACACACAGACACTACACACACAGACACAGACACTACACACACAGACACAGACACTACACACACAGACACAGACACTACACACACAGACACAGACACTACACACACACACACACTCACCAGACACTACACACACACACACACACTCAACAGACACTACACACACACACACACTCAACAGACACTACACACACACACACTCAACAGACACTACACACACACACACTCAACAGACACTACACACACACACACTCAACAGACACTACACACACACACTCAACAGACACTACACACACACACACTCAACAGACACTACACACACACACACTCAACAGACACTACACACACACACACACTCAACAGACACTACACACACACACTCAACAGACACTACACACACACACACACTCAACAGACACTACACACACACACACACTCAACAGACACTACACACACACACACACTCAACAGACACTACACACACACACACACTCAACAGACACTACACACACACACACACTCAACAGACACTACACACACACACACACTCAACAGACACTACACACACACACACTCAACAGACACTACACACACACACACTCAACAGACACTACACACACACACACACTCATCAGACACTACACACACACACACACACAACACAGACACTACACACACACAACACAGACACTACACACACACACAACACAGACACTACACAGACACTACACACACACACACACACTACACAGACACTACACAGACACTACACACACACACACACACAGAGACACGACACTACACACACACACAACAGACACTACACACACTACACACACACTCAACAGACACTACATACACACACACACTCAACAGACACTACACACACACACACTCAACAGACACTACACACACACACAGACACTACACACACACACAGACACTACACACACAGACACAGACACTACACACACACACACACACACTCAACAGACACTACACACACACACACACTCAACAGACACTACACACACACACACACACTCAACAGACACTACACACACACACACACTCAACAGACACTACACACACACACACACTCAACAGACACTACACACACACACACTCAACAGACACTACACACACACACACTCAACAGACACTACACACACACACACTCAACAGACACTACACACACACACACTCAACAGACACTACATACACACACACACTCAACAGACACTACACACACACACACTCAACAGACACTACACACACACACACACTCAACAGACACTACACACACACACACTCAACAGACACTACACACACACACTCAACAGACACTACACACACACACAGACACTACACACACAGACACAGACACTACACACACAGACACAGACACTACACACACAGACACAGACACTACACACACACACACACACTCAACAGACACTACACACACACACACACTCAACAGACACTACACACACACACACACTCAACAGACACTACACACACACACACACTCAACAGACACTACACACACACACACTCAACAGACACTACACACACACACACTCAACAGACACTACACACACACACACTCAACAGACACTACACACACACACACTCAACAGACACTACACACACACACACTCAACAGACACTACACACACACACTCAACAGACACTACACACACACACTCAACAGACACTACACACACACACACACTCAACAGACACTACACACACACACACACACTCAACAGACACTACACACACACACACACACTCAACAGACACTACACACACACACACACACTCAACAGACACTACACACACACACACACACTCAACAGACACTACACACACACACACTCAACAGACACTACACACACACACACTCAACAGACACTACACACACACACACACTCAACAGACACTACACACACACACACACTCAACAGACACTACACACACACACACACACTCAACAGACACTACACACACACACACTCAACAGACACTACACACACACACACACTCAACAGACACTACACACACACACACACACAACACAGACACTACACACACACACAACACAGACACTACACACACACAACACAGACACTACACACACACTCAACAGACACTACACACACACACACACACAGAGACACGACACTACACACACACACTCAACAGACACTACACACACTACACACACACTCAACAGACACTACACACACACACACTCAACAGACACTACACACACACACACTCAACAGACACTACACACACACACAGACACTACACACACACACAGACACTACACACACAGACACAGACACTACACACACAGACACAGACACTACACACACAGACACAGACACTACACACACACACACACACACTCAACAGACACTACACACACACACACACACTCAACAGACACTACACACACACACTCAACAGACACTACACACACACACACTCAACAGACACTACACACACACACACTCAACAGACACTACACACACACACACTCAACAGACACTACACACACACACACTCAACAGACACTACACACACACACACTCAACAGACACTACACACACAGACACAGACACTACACACACAGACACTACACACACAGACACAGACACTACACACACACACACTCAACAGACACTACACACACACACAACACAGACACTACACACACACACTCAACAGACACTACACACACACACACACTCAACAGACACTACACACACACACACACAACACAGACACTACACACACACACACAACACAGACACTACACACACACACACACACACACACTACACACACACACACACACACACACACAACACAGACACTACACACACACACAACACAGACACTACACAGACACTACACACACACACACACACACTACACAGACACTACACACACTACACACACTCAACAGACACTACACACACACACACACAGAGACACGACACTACACACACACACTCAACAGACACTACACACACTACACACACACTCAACAGACACTACATACACACACACACTCAACAGACACTACATACACACACACACTCAACAGACACTACATACACACACACACTCAACAGACACTACACACACAGACACAGACACTACACACACAGACACAGACACTACACACACACACACACACACTCAACAGACACTACACACACACACACACACTCAACAGACACTACACACACACACTCAACAGACACTACACACACACACACTCAACAGACACTACACACACACACACTCAACAGACACTACACACACACACACTCAACAGACACTACACACACACACACTCAACAGACACTACACACACACACACTCAACAGACACTACACACACAGACACAGACACTACACACACAGACACTACACACACAGACACAGACACTACACACACACACACTCAACAGACACTACACACACACACAACACAGACACTACACACACACACTCAACAGACACTACACACACACACACACTCAACAGACACTACACACACACACACACAACACAGACACTACACACACACACACAACACAGACACTACACACACACACACACACACACACACAACACAGACACTACACACACACACAACACAGACACTACACAGACACTACACACACACACACACACACTACACAGACACTACACACACTACACACACTCAACAGACACTACACACACACACACACAGAGACACGACACTACACACACACACTCAACAGACACTACACACACTACACACACACTCAACAGACACTACATACACACACACACTCAACAGACACTACATACACACACACACTCAACAGACACTACATACACACACACACTCAACAGACACTACACACACACACAGACACTACACACACAGACACAGACACTACACACACAGACACAGACACTACACACACAGACACAGACACTACACACACAGACACAGACACTACACACACAGACACAGACACTACACACACAGACACAGACACTACACACACAGACACAGACACTACACACACAGACACTGACACTACACACACAGACACTACACACACAGACACAGACACTACACACACACACACTCAACAGACACTACACACACACACAACACAGACACTACACACACACACTCAACAGACACTACACACACACACACTCAACAGACACTACACACACAGACACAGACACTACACACACAGACACTACACACACAGACACAGACACTACACACACACACACTCAACAGACACTACACACACACACAACACAGACACTACACACACACACTCAACAGACACTACACACACACACACACTCAACAGACACTACACACACACACACACAACACAGACACTACACACACACACAACACAGACACTACACACACACACACACACACACACACAACACAGACACTACACACACACACAACACAGACACTACACAGACACTACACAGACACTACACACACACACACACACACTACACAGACACTACACACACTACACACACTCAACAGACACTACACACACACACACACAGAGACACGACACTACACACACACACTCAACAGACACTACACACACTACACACACACTCAACAGACACTACATACACACACACACTCAACAGACACTACATACACACACACACTCAACAGACACTACATACACACACACACTCAACAGACACTACACACACACACAGACACTACACACACAGACACAGACACTACACACACAGACACAGACACTACACACACAGACACAGACACTACACACACAGACACAGACACTACACACACAGACACAGACACTACACACACAGACACAGACACTACACACACAGACACAGACACTACACACACAGACACTACACACACAGACACAGACACTACACACACACACACTCAACAGACACTACACACACACACAACACAGACACTACACACACACACTCAACAGACACTACACACACACACACTCAACAGACACTACACACACACACACAACAGACACTACACACACACACACACTCAACAGACACTACACACACACACACACTCAACAGACACTACACACACACACACACACTACACACACACACACTCAACAGACACTACACACACACACACACACTACACACACACACACTCAACAGACACTACACACACACCCACACTCAACAGACACTACACACACACACACTCAACAGACACTACACACACACACACTCAACAGACACTACACACACACACACACACTCAACAGACACTACACACACACACACACACTCAACAGACACTACACACACACACACACTCAACAGACACTACACACACACACACACTCAACAGACACTACACACACACACACACACAGAGACACGACACTACACACACACACTCAACAGACACTACACACACTACACACACACTCAACAGACACTACATACACACACACACTCAACAGACACTACACACACACACAGACACTACACACACAGACACAGACACTACACACACAAACACAGACACTACACACACAGACACAGACACTACACACACAGACACTACACACACAGACACAGACACTACACACACACTCAACAGACACTACACACACACACAACACAGACACTACACACACACACTCAACAGACACTACACACACACACACTCAACAGACACTACACACACACACACTCAACAGACACTACACACACACACACACTCAACAGACACTACACACACACACACACTCAACAGACACTACACACACACACACACTCAACAGACACTACACACACACACACACTCAACAGACACTACACACACACACACACTCAACAGACACTACACACACACACACACACTACACACACACACACTCAACAGACACTACACACACACCCACACTCAACAGACACTACACACACACACACTCAACAGACACTACACACACACACTCAACAGACACTACACACACACACACACACTCAACAGACACTACACACACACACACACACTCAACAGACACTACACACACACACACACTCAACAGACACTACACACACACACACACTCAACAGACACTACACACACACACACACACAGAGACACGACACTACACACACACACTCAACAGACACTACACACACTACACACACACTCAACAGACACTACATACACACACACACTCAACAGACACTACACACACACACAGACACTACACACACAGACACAGACACTACACACACAAACACAGACACTACACACACAGACACAGACACTACACACACAGACACTACACACACAGACACAGACACTACACACACACTCAACAGACACTACACACACACACAACACACACTACACACACACACTCAACAGACACTACACACACACACACTCAACAGACACTACACACACACACACTCAACAGACACTACACACACACACACTCAACAGACACTACACACACACACACACTCAACAGACACTACACACACACACACACTCAACAGACACTACAGACACACACACACACTACACACACACACACTCAACAGACACTACACACACACACACACTCAACAGACACTACACACACACACACACTCAACAGACACTACACACACACACACACTCAACAGACACTACACACACACACACACTCAACAGACACTACAGACACACACACACACTACACACACACACACTCAACAGACACTACACACACACACACACTCAACAGACACTACACACACACACACACTCAACAGACACTACACACACACACTCAACAGACACTACACACACACACACTCAACAGACACTACACACACACACACACTCAACAGACACTACACACACACACACACTCAACAGACACTACACACACACACACACTCAACAGACACTACACACACACACACACTCAACAGACACTACACACACACACACACTCAACAGACACTACACACACACACACACTCAACAGACACTACACACACACACACACTCAACAGACACTACACACACACACACACACACAGAGACACGACACTACACACACACACTCAACAGACACTACACACACTACACACACACTCAACAGACACTACATACACACACACACTCAACAGACACTACATACACACACACAGACACTACACACACAGACACAGACACTACACACACAGACACAGACACTACACACACAGACACAGACACTACACACACAGACACAGACACTATACACACAGACACAGACACTACACACACACACACACTCAACAGACACTACACACACACACACACACTCAACAGACACTACACACACACACACACTCAACAGACACTACACACACACACACTCAACAGACACTACACACACACACACTCAACAGACACTACACACACACACACTCAACAGACACTACACACACACACACACTCAACAGACACTACACACACACACACACTCAACAGACACTACACACACACACACACTCAACAGACACTACACACACACACACTCAACAGACACTACACACACACACTCAACAGACACTACACATACACACATCCTCAACAGACACTACACACACACACTCAACAGACACTACACACACACACTCAACAGACACTACACACACACACACACTCAACAGACACTACACACACACACACTCAACAGACACTACACACACACACACACTACACACACACACACACACACTCAACAGACACTACACACACACACTCAACAGACACTACACACACACTACACACACACACACACTCAACAGACACTACACACACACACTCAACAGACACTACACACACACACACACTCAACAGACACTACACACACACACACACTCAACAGACACTACACACACACACACTCAACAGACACTACACACACACACACTCAACAGACACTACACACACACACTCAACAGACACTACACATACACACATCCTCAACAGACACTACACACACACATCCTCAACAGACACTACACACACACACTCAACAGACACTACACACACACACTCAACAGACACTACACACACACACACACTCAACAGACACTACACACACACACACTCAACAGACACTACACACACACACACTCAACAGACACTACACACACACACACTCAACAGACACTACACACACACACTCAACAGACACTACACACACACACTCAACAGACACTACACACACACACACTCAACAGACACTACACACACACACACTCAACAGACACTACACACACACACACACTACACACACACACACACACACTCAACAGACACTACACACACACACTCAACAGACACTACACACACACACACACTCAACAGACACTACACACACACACACTCAACAGACACTACACACACACACACACTACACACACACACACACACACACTCAACAGACACTACACACACACACTCAACAGACACTACACACACACACACACTCAACAGACACTACACACACACACACTCAACAGACACTACACACACACACACTCAACAGACACTACACACACACACACTCAACAGACACTACACACACACACTCAACAGACACTACACACACACACTCAACAGACACTACACACACACACACACTCAACAGACACTACACACACACACACACTCAACAGACACTACACACACACACACTCAACAGACACTACACACACACACACACTACACACACACACACACACACTCAACAGACACTACACACACACACTCAACAGACACTACACACACACACACACTCAACAGACACTACACACACACACACACTACACACACACACACACACACTCAACAGACACTACACACACACACTCAACAGACACTACACACACACACACACTCAACAGACACTACACACACACACACTCAACAGACACTACACACACACACACACTACACACACACACACACACACACTACACACACACACACACACACTCAACAGACACTACACACACACACTCAACAGACACTACACACACACTACACACACACACACACTCAACAGACACTACACACACACACTCAACAGACACTACACACACACACACACTCAACAGACACTACACACACACACACTCAACAGACACTACACACACACACACTCAACAGACACTACACACACACACACTCAACAGACACTACACACACACTACACACACACTACACACACACTACACACACACTACACACACACACACTCAACAGACACTACACACACACACACAACACAGACACTACACACACACACACAACACAGACACTACACACACACACTCAACAGACACTACACACACACACTCAACAGACACTACACACACACACACTCAACAGACACTACACACACACACACTCAACAGACACTACACACACACACACACTCAACAGACACTAC
>NW_028270183.1:7582266-7629766 GCF_037043375.1 Chiloscyllium plagiosum
CTACACACACACTCAACAGACACTACACACACACACTACACACACACTCAACAGACACTACACACACACACACAGACACTACACACACACACACACACACACACACAGACACTACACACACACACACACACACACACACAGACACTACACACACACACACTCAACAGACACTACACACACACACACTCAACAGACACTACACACACACACTACACACACTCAACAGACACTACACACACACACACACTCAACAGACACTACACACACACACTACACACACTCAACAGACACTACACACACACACTACACACACTCAACAGACACTACACACACACACACACTCAACAGACACTACACACACACACACACTCAACAGACACTACACACACACACACTACACAGACACTACACACACACACACACACTACACAGACACTACACACACACACACACACACTACACAGACACTACACACACACACACACACACACTACACAGACACTACACACACTACACACACACTCAACAGACACTACACACACACACACACTCAACAGACACTACACACACACACACACTCAACAGACACTACACACACTACACACACACTCAACAGACACTACATACACACACACACTCAACAGACACTACACTACACACACACACTCAACAGACACTACACACACACACACACACTCAACAGACACTACACACACACACACTCGACACTACACACACACACACAACAGACACTACACACACACACACACAACAGACACTACACACACACACACACTCAACAGACACTACACACACACACACACTCAACAGACACTACACACACACACACACACTCAACAGACACTACACACACACACACACTCAACAGACACTACACACACACACACACTCAACAGACACTACACACACACACACACTCAACAGACACTACACACACACACACACTCAACAGACACTACACACACACACACACACACTACACAGACACTACACACACACACACACACACTACACAGACACTACACAGACACTACACAGACACTACACAGACACTACACAGACACTACACAGACACTACACACACACACAGACACTACACAGACACTACACACACACACACACACAACAGACACTACACACACACACACACTACAGACACTACACACACACACACTCAACAGACACTACACACACACACACACTCAACAGACACTACACACACACACACACTCAACAGACACTACACACACACACTACACACACTCAACAGACACTACACACACACACTCAACAGACACTACACACACACACACACTCAACAGACACTACACACACACACTCAACAGACACTACACACACACACTCAACAGACACTACACACACACACTCAACAGACACTACACACACACACTCAACAGACACTACACACACACACACACTCAACAGACACTACACACACACACACACTCAACAGACACTACACACACACACACACTCAACAGACACGACACACACACACACAACAGACACTACACACACACACACACTCAACAGACACTACACACACACACACACACACACACACTCAACAGACACTACACACACACACACACTCAACAGACACTACACACACACACACACTCAACAGACACTACACACACACACTCCACACACTCAACAGACACTACACACACACACTCAACAGACACTACACACACACACACACTCAACAGACACTACACACACACACTCAACAGACACTACACACACACACTCAACAGACACTACACACACACACACACTCAACAGACACTACACACACACACACACTCAACAGACACGACACACACACACACAACAGACACTACACACACACACTCAACAGACACTACACACACACACACACTCAACAGACACTACACACACACACACACACTCAACAGACACTACACACACACACACACTCAACAGACACTACACACACACACACACTCAACAGACACTACACACACACACTCAACAGACACTACACACACACACACACTCAACAGACACTACACACACACACACACTCAACAGACACTACACACACACACACACTCAACAGACACTACACACACACACACACACACACACTACACAGACACTACACAGACACTACACAGACACTACACAGACACTACACAGACACTACACACACACACAGACACTACACAGACACTACACAGACACTACACACACACACACACACAACAGACACTACACACACACACACACTCAACAGACACTACACACACACACACACTCAACAGACACTACACACACACACACACTCAACAGACACTACACACACACACACACTCAACAGACACTACACACACACACACACTCAACAGACACTACACACACACACTACACACACTCAACAGACACTACACACACACACTCAACAGACACTACACACACACACACACTCAACAGACACTACACACACACACACACTCAACAGACACTACACACACACACACACTCAACAGACACTACACACACACACTACACACACTCAACAGACACTACACACACACACACACTCAACAGACACTACACACACACACTACACACACTCAACAGACACTACACACACACACTCAACAGACACTACACACACACACACACTCAACAGACACTACACACACACACTCAACAGACACTACACACACACACTCAACAGACACTACACACACACACTCAACAGACACTACACACACACACACACTCAACAGACACTACACACACACACACACTCAACAGACACTACACACTACACACACACTCAACAGACACTACACACACACACACTCAACAGACACTACACACACACACACACTCAACAGACACTACACACACACACACTACACAGACACTACACAGACACTACACAGACACTACACAGACACTACACAGACACTACACAGACACTACACAGACACTACACACACACACAGACACTACACAGACACTACACACACACACACTCAACACACACTACACACACATACACACTCAACAGACACTACACACACACACTCAACAGACACTACACACACACACTCAACAGACACTACACACACACACTCAACAGACACTACACACACACACTCAACAGACACTACACACACACACTCAACAGACACTACACACACACACTCAACAGACACTACACACACACACAGACACTCAACACACACTACACACACATACACACTCAACAGACACTACACACACACACTCAACAGACACTACACACACACACTCAACAGACACTACACACACACACTCAACAGACACTACACACACACACAGACACTACACACACAGACACAGACACTACACACACAGACACAGACACTACACACACAGACACAGACACTACACACACAGACACAGACACTACACACACAGACACACAGACACTACACACACAGACACAGACACTACACACACACACTCAACAGACACTACACACACACACACACTCAACAGACACTACACACACACACTCAACAGACACTACACACACACACTCAACAGACACTACACACACACACAGACACTCAACACACACTACACACACATACACACTCAACAGACACTACACACACACACTCAACAGACACTACACACACACACTCAACAGACACTACACACACACACTCAACAGACACTACACACACACACAGACACTACACACACAGACACAGACACTACACACACAGACACAGACACTACACACACAGACACAGACACTACACACACAGACACAGACACTACACACACAGACACAGACACTACACACACAGACACAGACACTACACACACACACTCAACAGACACTACACACACACACACACTCAACAGACACTACACACACACACACAACAGACACTACACACACACACACACACTCAACAGACACACACACACTCAACAGACACTACACACACACACACTCAACAGACACTACACACACACACACTCAACAGACACTACACACACACACTCAACAGACACTACACACACACACACACTCAACAGACACTACACACACACACACACTCAACAGACACTACACACACACACACACTCAACAGACACTACACACACACACACTCAACAGACACTACACACACACACACTCAACAGACACTACACACACACACTCAACAGACACTACACACACACTCAACAGACACTACACACACACACACACTCAACAGACACTACACACACACACACACTCAACAGACACTACACACACACACACACTCAACAGACACTACACACACACACAACACAGACACTACACACACACACAACACAGACACTACACACACACACAACACAGACACTACACACACACACAACACAGACACTACACACACACACACACACACTACACACACTACACAGACACTACACACACACACACACTCAACACACACTACACAGACACTACACACACTACACACACACTCAACAGACACTACACACACACACACACTCAACAGACACTACACACACACACACACTCAACAGACACTACACACACTACACACACACTCAACAGACACTACATACACACACACACTCAACAGACACTACACTACACACACACACTCAACAGACACTACACACACACACACACTCAACAGACACTACACACACACACACACTACACAGACACTACACAGACACTACACAGACACTACACAGACACACAGACACTACACAGACACTACACACACACACACACAACAGACACTACACACACACACACTCAACAGACACTACACACACACACACAACAGACACTACACACACACACACAGACACTACACACACACACAGACACTACACTCAACAGACACTACACACACACACTCAACAGACACTACACACACACTACACACACACTCAACAGACACTACACACACACTACACACACACTCAACAGACACTACACACACACTACACACACACTCAACAGACACTACACACACACTACACACACACTCAACAGACACTACACACACACTACACACACACTCAACAGACACTACACACACACACACTCAACAGACACTACACACACACACACTCAACAGACACTACACCCACACACACTCCACACACACTCCACACACACTCCACACACACTCCACACACACACACTCCACACACACTCCACACACACTCCACACACACTCCACACACACTCCACACACACTCCACACACACTCCACACACACTCCACACACACTCCACACACACTCCACACACACTCCACACACACTCCACACACACTCCACACACACTCCACACACACTCCACACACACTCCACACACACTCCACACACACTCCACACACACTCCACACACACTCAACAGACACTCAACAGACACTCAACAGACACTACACACACTCAACAGACACTACACACACTCAACAGACACTACACACACACTACACACACACAGAGACACTACACTACACACACACACACACTCAACAGACACTACACTACACACACACTCAACAGACACTACACACACACACACTCAACAGACACTACACACACACAGAGACACTACACACACACAGAGACACTACACAGACACTACACACACACACACACTCAACAGACACTACACACACACACACTCAACAGACACTACACACACACACACACTCAACAGACACTACACACACACACACTACACACACTCAACAGACACTACACACACACACACACTCAACAGACACTACACACACACACACTCAACAGACACTACACACACACACACACACACACACACACACACACACTACACAGACACTACACACACTACACACACACTCAACAGACACTACACACACACACACTCAACAGACACTACACACACTACACACACACTCAACAGACACTACATACACACACACACTCAACAGACACTACACTACACACACACACTCAACAGACACTACACACACACACACACTCAACAGACACTACACACACACACACACTCAACAGACACTACACACACACACACACTCAACAGACACTACACACACACACACACACACTACACACACACACACTCAACAGACACTACACACACACACACACTCAACACACACTACACACACATACACACTCAACAGACACTACACACACACACTCAACAGACACTACACACACACACTCAACAGACACTACACACACACACTCAACAGACACTACACACACACACTCAACAGACACTACACACACACACTCAACAGACACTACACACAGACACAGACACTACACACACAGACACAGACACTACACACACAGACACAGACACTACACACACACACACACAGACACTACACACACACACACACAGACACTACACACACACACACTCAACAGACACTACACACACACACACTCAACAGACACTACACACACACACACTCAACAGACACTACACACACACACTCAACAGACACTACACACACACACTCAACAGACACTACACACACACACTCAACAGACACTACACACAGACACAGACACTACACACACAGACACAGACACTACACACACAGACACAGACACTACACACACACACACAGACACTACACACACACACACTCAACAGACACTACACACACACACACTCAACAGACACTACACACACACACACTCAACAGACACTACACACACACACACTCAACAGACACTACACACACACACTCAACAGACACTACACACACACACACTCAACAGACACTACACACACACACACTCAACAGACACTACACACACACACACTCAACAGACACTACACACACACACACACTCAACAGACACTACACACACACACACACTCAACAGACACTACACACACACACACTCAACAGACACTACACACACACACACTCAACAGACACTACACACACACACACTCAACAGACACTACACACACACACACTCAACAGACACTACACACACACACACTCAACAGACACTACACACACACACACTCAACAGACACTACACACACACACAACACAGACACTACACACACACACAACACAGACACTACACACACACACACACTACACACACTACACAGACACTACACACACACACACACACTCAACACACACTACACAGACACTACACAGACACTACACAGACACTACACAGACACTACACAGACACTACACAGACACTACACACTCAACACACACTACACAGACACTACACACTCAACACACACTACACAGACACTACACACACACACACACACTCAACACACACTACACACACACACACACAACACAGACACTACACACACACACACACTCAACAGACACTACACACACACACACACTCAACAGACACTACACACACACACACTCAACAGACACTACACACACACACACTCAACAGACACTACACACACACACACTCAACAGACACTACACACACACACACTCAACAGACACTACACACACACACTCAACAGACACTACACACACACACACTCAACAGACACTACACACACACACTCAACAGACACTACACACACACTCAACAGACACTACACACACACACACTCAACAGACACTACACACACACACACTCAACAGACACTACACACACACACACTCAACAGACACTACACACACACACACTCAACAGACACTACACACACACACTCAACAGACACTACACACACACACACTCAACAGACACTACACACACACACACACTCAACAGACACTACACACACACACACACTCAACAGACACTACACACACACACACACTCAACAGACACTACACACACACACACACTCAACAGACACTACACACACACACACTCAACAGACACTACACACACACACACACTCAACAGACACTACACACACACACACTCAACAGACACTACACACACACACACTCAACAGACACTACACACACACACTCAACAGACACTACACACACACACTCAACAGACACTACACACACACACTCAACAGACACTACACACACACACACACTCAACAGACACTACACACACACACACACACTCAACAGACACTACACACACACACACACTCAACAGACACTACACACACACACACTCAACAGACACTACACACACACACACTCAACAGACACTACACACACACACACACACACTACACAGACACTACACACACACACACACACACTACACAGACACTACACACACTACACACACACTCAACAGACACTACACACACACACACACTCAACAGACACTACACACACTACACACTCAACAGACACTACACACACACACACTCAACAGACACTACACACACACACACACACACACACTACACACACACACACACACACACTCAACAGACACTACACACACACACACACTCAACAGACACTACACACACACACAACACAGACACTACACACACACACACACACTACACACACTACACAGACACTACACACACACACACACACTCAACACACACTACACAGACACTACACACACACACACACTCAACACACACTACACAGACACTCAACAGACACTACACACACACACTCAACAGACACTACACACACACACTCAACAGACACTACACACACACACACACTCAACAGACACTACACACACACACACTCAACAGACACTACACACACACACACACTCAACAGACACTACACACACACACTCAACAGACACTACACACACACACACACTCAACAGACACTACACACACACACACTCAACAGACACTACACACACACACAACACAGACACTACACACACACACACACACTACACACACTACACAGACACTACACAGACACTACACAGACACACACACACTCAACACACACTACACAGACACTACACACACTCAACACACACTACACAGACACTACACACACTCCACAGACACTACACACACACACTCAACAGACACTACACACACACACTCAACAGACACTACACACACACACTCAACAGACACTACACACACACACTCAACAGACACTACACACACACACTCAACAGACACTACACACACACACACTCAACAGACACTACACACACACACACTCAACAGACACTACACACACACACACTCAACAGACACTACACACACACACACTCAACAGACACTACACACACACACACTCAACAGACACTACACACACACACACTCAACAGACACTACACACACACACACTCAACAGACACTACACACACACACACTCAACAGACACTACACACACACACACTCAACAGACACTACACACACACACACTCAACAGACTACACACACACATATATAGTGGGCGGCACAGTGGCACAGTGGTTAGCACTGCTGCCTCACAGCGCCAGAGACCCAGGTTCAATTCCCGCCTCAGGCGACTGACTGTGTTGAGTTTGCACGTTCTCCCCGTGTCTGCGTGGGTTTCCTCCGGGTGCTCCGGTTTCCTCCCACAGTCCAAAGATGTGCAGGGTCAAGTGAATTGGCCATGCTAAATTGCCCGTGGTGTTAGGTAAGGGGCAAATGTAGGGGTATGGGTGGGCTGCGCTTCGACGGGGCGGTGTGGACTTGTTGGGCCGAAGGGCCTGTTTCCACACTGTAAATAATCGAAACTCAATCTAAACAACAGACACTACACACACCCACAGCCGCCACACACACCCACAGCCGCCACACACACCCACAGCCGCCACACACACTCAATATATACTCACTGACTCACACCCACAGACTCTGTACACACTCATGCACAACCACAGACTCTGTACACATTTGCTCACA
Organism: Chiloscyllium plagiosum; assembly: GCF_037043375.1. Taxonomy (NCBI): domain Eukaryota; kingdom Metazoa; phylum Chordata; class Chondrichthyes; order Orectolobiformes; family Hemiscylliidae; genus Chiloscyllium; species Chiloscyllium plagiosum. The sequence continues at coordinate 7,592,197 of NW_028270183.1, forward strand.
TCCACAGACTCTCTACACACTTGCTCACACACACAGACTCTGTGCATATACAAAAACAGACTCTAGCCAAACTCACTCACTCAATTCGACATCAGCTAGCAGGGAAACCCGAAGATTATGTTTTGTCAAAAAAAGAATGTTTGTTGTTGGATAAACTACAATCCCTCCCATATGACCTCCTACTCCCCCACCCTGACCATCCCATGCCTTTCCATCACTTTAATCTTCCACTTTCCAATAACAGTTTCCCACCGGAGACCCAACAACAGTCTTCACTGAACTGTAAACGCAGACGGAACTTAGCCGAGAGCCAGGATTCCAGTCTCTCCTTCCCTGTGTGAAGTTTCCCATCAATGTCACGTAAAGGGGGAGGACAGAAGCAAATGTCACTCCGTCAGAGACACTGCTTGCAACTTGGGTGGGAAGGTTGCTAAGGTAACCACAACCGCATACGTTTTGGGTCATTTGTAGCCTGTCTCATGGCCCCCTCTCCTCATCAATGGAAGGTGGGAAACACTCCCTGATTTCACTTGGAATTCGACTGAAGGAGGAGCGACCAGTGGGATGGTCGCTTTGGAAGTGAATATCTGATCCCTGGTGCCTATCTTCACCCCACAACCAAATTAAGCTGGGATCTTCAGAACAGGCCGGAGTGGGACCATTTGGCGCAGCCTGTTTGGCACAGATATACGGTTTCCAATAGTTTGTACTTATTCAGTAGTTTGTAGTTATTATTAAAATAAAATATAATCCATTAAAATGCCATCAACAATTTTGTTGTCAAAACGTGGAAAGGAAAAGTGCTCATACGACTATATATAACATATTTGATAGATATGCTGCTGATAAGATAACAAAGTTTTAGTGATGAGAGAGGAAGGACATTTGCAAAGCTCGAATTCATGTTATAATTGATGACCTAGTGGAACAAATTAATGAAAATTCGCATGCAGCTTCGGCATCAAAGGTGGAAAGAGATACCGTCATTTCAAAGACAAAAGTACGAGCTGCTGAAACTGCAGAGGGAAGTTTACAAGAAGATTTAGTGAGAGAAATGATGTTGAGTATTTACGAGGGATTGCCCATAATTTTGAATAAATGTCATATTTTAGGTTTTTCGTATTTACCTTATTTCTTTTTTATTAACATTTTTACTAAAGAGGATAAACATTATTTTTATTTTTATTGCTTTCATTAATGCTTTTAACTAAGCCTGAAAAGGAAGAAATAGGAGCTGTTCCAAAATAATTCTGCAGCTAACTGGGTCAGCGGCAAAATGGGCTGCGCCAAACAGGCCGCGCCAAATCGCTCGCGCCAAAATGGCTGCGCCGAATGGTCCTACACCCATTCTGACTTTGTTGACATCATCATCTACTCAAGGCCACCCATATCCCCCCTGAAGAACACCTCCCTGTTTAGTATTTATGCTGCTGTCATGTATAATCCATCCATATTTCAGACAGCCGTCCCACTCAGACCTCGTAGATGGTCTTTCAGTACACTAGGTTGAGGCTCGAGCTCTGGACCAGAGGCGTTTGGGTCCAAGTGCTACCTCAGGAGCCAGTGGCCATGAATTTTGAGTCACAACATGGCCAGTCTGAGAACCCTTTCCATGTGGAGAGTCATTCTAGGTTAACCAGGGGGTAGCAAGTGTAACCCCCGCTTTGAGGGTCTCACGCACACTCCTTGTAAAGGCGTGTAAGGGACTGCGATGATCAGGCATGGAGTGGGCTGCCAGCTATCACGAGCCAATGTGTAACTCAGTTCAGGAGGTCAGCTCACCTTCAGTGGAGTGCCCCTGTTATGTGAGTTTCCGCCATTGTTTCATTGAGCCATGCTCAACGTGAGCAGTGGTCACGTGGACTGAATGGCCTATTTCTATCAGTGTGGTAAAGTCCATTCAGTCTGCACTGACCCTCCGAAGAGCATCCCACCCAGACCTGCACCCCCCAACTCTGTCCCTGTAAACCCACATTTCCCCCGGTCAACTCACCCAGCCTACACATCCCTGAACACTACGGGCAATTCAGCATGGCCAATCCATCTCACCTGCACATCTTTGGACTGTGGGAGGAAACCGGAGAAAACCCACACAGACACGGTGAGAATGTGCAAACTCCACACAGACAGATACCCGAGGCTGGGATCAAACCCGGGTCCCTGGTGCTGTGAGGGCAGCAGTGCGAACCACTGAGCCACCCCGACAGTGTTCTACATTTCTAATCTACCTCTTCAGCGAAGTTAATATACACCACTGCAGGATGGTGGGACTGAATCTGTACCTCCCGATTCAGAGGGTGGAACATTACCACTGTGCCTCCAAATCAGCACAGTTTTACGCTGTACATTCCGAGTAATTTTAGGAAATTAAAGCCATCTTTGATAAAGCCTTTCAAACTAAGATGTATCGAATACATGTTCATCGGGTAAAACCGTCCAAAGTAAACCTACAGGTTACCTTGACCGTGAGAATGCTTTTTGTTTTTTAAGATTACATTCCCTACAGTGTGGAAACATTTGGGCCAACCAGTCCACACCGACCCTCCGAAGAGTAACCCACCCAGACCCATCCCCCTAACACTATAGGCAATTTAGCATGGCCAATTCACCTGACCTGCAGGTCTTTGGATTGTGGGAGGAAACCAGAGTACCCAGAGAAAACGCACACAGACACAGGGAGAACGTGCAAACTCCACACAGATAGTCGCTTGAGGCTGGAATCGAACCCGGGACCCTGGTGCTGTGAGGCAGCAGTGCTAACCACTGAGCCACCTTTGAGACATGATGAAAGGGCTTGATAGGATAGAGGATGAACAGAAAAAGCTAGGCCTGATTTTAATTGCTTTTACCAGTGGGTGGAACATGGACAAGTTAAAATCTCGCCCAGTAATAACCAAAACAACTGCAAATGCCATAAATCAGAAACAAAAACACAAGTTGCTGGAAAAGCTCAGCAGGTCTGGCAGCATCTGTGAGGAGAAATCAGAGTTAACATTTCAGGTCAGTCACTGGTTCTGAGGAAGGGTCACTGGAACTGAAACATTAACTGATTTCTCCTCACAGATACTGCCAGACCTGCTGAGCTTTTTCAGCAATCTTTTCAACTTTCAAATCTCGCCCAGCTTCTCCCTTTCGCACTTGGAGGATGAAATGAAAGACCGAAGACTAGGGAGAACAGATACAAGAAATTCTCCATTAAATTGGGTAGAAAATCTAGAAAAATGCCTCTTCACTCAGAGATTTGGAATTTGGAATTTACCCATGTAACAGGGTCAGTCAGGTGGACCTCAGAGGATATGCGTTCCCTGATTGGGGCTGTTAATCTTGTCCAATCAGGGAGCCTGAGCTGACAGATATCAACAGGAGCGTGAGAGGTTCTGTTCACTGAGGGCTTGCTCTGAGGGAGCTGGAGCATGGGGTCAAGGACTCTCTCCGTGTATATAAAGGGTGATTTGGTGATGGGTTACCAGCCTCTGTGGAGTTATTTCAACTCCCACTTGAAGATATTGGAATAATTAACACTGATGCACTTAAAGGGAAGTTGAGTGAATAATTGCAGGATTAGAGAATGGAAGGATATATTGGCATTGATCGGGTGAGTTGAGATTTGTGTGGAGAACGAGCGACAGCATGAAGAGCTGGGCTGAATGGTCTGTTTATGCAGCTGTGAATAATCGGGAGGCCGAGCAATCTATAAGTGAATTTAAGAAAAAAACTCTGTACAAGTTCGAACTGAAATGTCTCATTAAAAGGCTTGAAATTGACAACCAATACTGAGGAGCCCATTCAAACAGAGCCATTGGTCACAATCGAGGTAAAATCCATTTCGTGAAACACATGAGCAATCAGTCAAGGGACGATAATGTCAGCTAGTTCAATTAAAGCAAAGTATTTCAGAGAAACTTTGGGGAGGACAGTTCACACTCATAACAGGGTTCGTGAATGATGAATATGGAGCCTAGGTATTGTCTCTCCACTCCCCCTGACCATCTCAAATGGTTTTGCAAAGGGACAGCTTTATATTGCCCCAATTGTTAAGTTTGTCCGCATAACTGATTAGATACTTCCCCGGATCCACTTGTCTGTTTCAAGGACAGCGGTTTTGACACCAGGTCACCCTGCCAGTGGCCCATTGCTTTCAAACCAATTCCTTAATTACTAACTGATGCCTTCTGACAGAACATCCAACGCTGACACACAAACCAAAGCTGGCAGTAAAAACCTATCCCCATTGTATAACAGCGGAGGGAAATTAAGAAGCGTGGCAGTCAGGAGGGTATTGGAAACAAGGCAACACAAGCACAGGGGAGACGTCCAGCAACCAATGGAGCATTGGACAGAACAGGAACTGTGTTAGTGATGGGTGAGATATCAAAGTGGATAGATCATCCTCCATGAAGCAACCAGACTGGATATACAGTGACCATTCTTACTTTTCATCTCTCGTGGTTGCTGGCAAGATGAACATTTGCTGCTTATTCCTAATTCCTCTGTAGCAGGAGGCACACTTAGTATTTCATTCCTCATTATTGAGCACCAACACTCCATTGATACTCACGATTGTAAGGCTTATAAGTTTCTGCCGACGGATGTGCCTCAGTGTTGAGAATAAACCATTCACTAAGATTCACACAGATCATAGAATCCCCACAGTGTGGAAACAGGCCATTTGGCCCAACAAGTCCACACCGACCCTCCAAAGAGTAACCCATCCAGACCCATTCCCCTATGACTCTGCATTTACCCCTGACTAATGCACCTAACCTGAACACCATGGGCAATTTAGCATGGCCAATCCACCCTGACCTGCACATCTTTGGACTGTGGGAGGAAACCAGAGCACCCGGAGGAAACCCACGCAGACACGGGGAGAACGTGCAAACTCCACACAGTCACCCGAAGCTGGGATTGAACCAGTGTCCCTGGTGCTGTGACGCAGCAGTGCTAACCACTGAGGTACCCTTATCTAATCAACCAGCAGAAAAGAAGTAACTATGCGTTATTCTGTGGAGTTCGACTTTTGAAGCCTAGAACTTGCTTTCTAGCCTGGGCTAGGAGAAAGCAGGATGAAGGGCTTTTGTCCGTAACATCGATTTTCCTGCTCCTCGGATGCTGCCTGACCTCCTCGGCTGGGCTCCCTGTTTTGGCTATGTTTTCAACTACATCATGTCAAGCAGAAAGCTGAAACTCATATTGAAGTTCTTCATGAGTATACATCAAAATGCACGGACAATTATAATGCATGGGATTACTTGTCAAACCAGGCCACGGAACAGCCATTTCAAAAATAATGGATTCTTTCTATTCGATCAGAAAGGGTAGGGAGGTCAAAAAACAAACTAGCAGACAGTTTGGCGAAAGAGTGGAGGAAATTAAATCAAGTCCCTTCTGGGGATTTTTACGTCTGATGATCTAAGGCTTGCAGATGGCATTGACAGACTAACAGACCTCACAAACAGTGCCAAAGATGGGTAACAACACTGAACCCATTTCCAAAGTATTGTGTACAGTTTAGGGAAAGATGTGGGAATGATGTGGCAGCACTGGAGAGAGTGCCGAAGCGATTTACCAGAATGGTTCCAGCGATGTGGATTAGTTGAAGAAATCGAGTCTGTTCTTCCTCAGTGAAGGCAGCTGGGAGGGGATTGTGGTTTTCAAGATCATCACTGGGGCTGGAGAGATGAGAGAGGGAGAAGCAGTTTCCACTCATAAAAGGGATGAGAATGAGAAGGCGTAGATTTAAAGTGATGTGCAAAAGGAGCAAGGGTGGCGTGAAACAAAAGCCACATTCTTTAACAAGGTGAGTAGTTAGGAGGTGGACCTCACTGCCTGGGAATGTGGTGGAGGTGGGTTGAATTGAGGCACTTGAGTGGGTATCGGATGGTTGTTTGGATTGAAATGGTGTGCAGGGTTTTGGGGAAAAGGAGGACATTGGCACAGGGTTAATGATAGTGAAAGTGAGGACTGCAGATGCTGGAGATCAGAGTCGAGAGTGTGGTGCTGGAAAAGCACAGCAGGTCAGGCAGCATCCGAGGAGCAGGAGAATTGACGTTTTGGTTCATAAGGTAGGGTTAATGATGCTCATTTGAGGAGTCAGTGCAAGCACAGTGGACCAAATAGTTAATAATTCAGTTATTCTGTGACTCACAGCAGTCAGGCCAAACACTCAATATCAATGTGGATAAACTGTTGTTCACAGCTGCCTTTTTAGTCCCTGAGCAGCAACTGGCCCTAGTAAAACAAGATTATCCCTCATCGCAGCTGACATGTATGAGAATATCCAGCATCTCTTTTTAAAGATGGATTGAGTCGAACTGCAAACTGTCCCTGCATTCGGCATTTACACACACTTTTATGTTCAGTCCAGTGGGAAAGGCCAATGCAAAGTCAGGCAGAGCTGAGGAGGAGAGGGGGGAGGAAAAGATGGATGAGGGAGAAAGGAGAGATAGAGAAGCGGGAGTCAGAGATGGAGAGAGGCTTGCATTACTAACATCGCAAAGTGCTTTCAGATAAATGGAACTGCATTGACCTGCTGTGGAGGAGTGCAAACGGAGCATTCGTTTTGAAAATGGTAAAATCCTACTATAGGCACCAAGCTGAGATCTTAGTTAGATCTGACAGTACATTTGTAGGAAGGACAAGACAGCACAAGACCCTTTGTCAATGGGTATCCGAGACTCTAACATCCAGACAGATCACTAGGTCAGATGAAGAAGATTAGCTCGTGACCCAAGGTGACTCTCTCGCTCGGAGTTGCACTGTCATGTTAACCTCCGTTAGTTAGTTGCTGAGTCTCTGTGGCTCCAATGACCTTGACTGTTCACTGAAGACAGAAGGCTACCAATTGTGGGACAGGAGCGACAGTGTCACCATTGTGGAGGGGAGATCTAATAGAAACTTACAAGATAATGCATGGCTTAGAAAGGGTGGACGCTGGGAATTTGTTTCCGTTAGGCAGGGAGACTAGGACCTGTGGGCACAGCCTTAGAATTAGAGGGGGTCAACTTAGAACAGAAACAAAGTGACATTTCTTCAGCCAGAGTGTGGTGGGCCTGTGGAATTCATTGTCACGGTGCGCAACGGAGGCCGGACGTTAAATGTCTTCAAGGCAGAGATTGATAAGTTCTTGATCTCGCAAGGAATTAAGGGCTGAGGGAGAGTGTGGGTAAGTGAAGTTGAAATGCCCATCAGCCATGGTTGAATGGCGGAGTGGACTCGATGGGCTGAATGGCCTTACTTCCACTCCGATGGTCTTATTGTTTCTGCAGTCAGGATTTGGTGCTTATTGTATAAGGTGATGGTTCAGAAAGGGTGAGTGGCAGTGACTGTATTAGGCTTCAGTCAATCTGATGATCTCACACTGTCTTGGGTGGAAAATCCAGGAATCTAGATTCCAGTAGAGTCAGATCCTTCCTCTCTAGTTAGTCTTAACCATTATGCCCAGATATTTAATACAATTTGTGCCTGTTACTATTATACAATCTTGTTTACAGAATCCCTACAGTGTGGAAGCAGGCCATTTGACCCATTGAATCCACACCAACCCTCAGAAGAGCATCCCACCCAGATCCCCCCCCCCCCCCCAAACCTATTAATCTTGCACTTTCCATGGCTAACCCACCTAGCCTGCATGCTATAAGTGATTGAGCATGGCCAATCCACCCTAACCGACACGTCTTTGGACTGTGGGAGGAAACCGGAGTACCCGGAGGAAGCCCACGCAGACACAGGAAGAATTTGCAGTCTCCACACAGACAGTCACCCAAGGCTGGAGTTGAATCCAGGTCCCTGGCACTGTGAGGCAGCAGTGCTAACCACTGAGCCACTGTACTGGTTTGTTGCCTTTTTTTTGGTTAACACTGACAGTGGTTTATCCTTTATTACTGCTAACTGGACAGGTCCTGTGGCCTTCTATAGGAAGCTCTCAATCTCAAACACAAGCCACCAGTGGTTGATCCCACAACACCACTGAGCGATCATCTCACAACATGAAAGCTTGTCCTTTCAACATGGAGGCAAGTTACAAAACAGCTGCCAGATATAATGAACATTTTATCAGAGTCAAAAACTCTTTCATGCCACATACATAGGAAGAGTATTGAGCTGACCAGTGTGAACCAGGAGCTTGCTTACCCTACAGCGGTAATACCTCTCAGATTCCCCATGTCTGGAGACAGATGGAGTGGACAAAACAAGACCTTATGTAGGATTTCTGCAACTTGTTATTCCTGGGATACGTTGTTAGCTTATCACTAGAGGCTGTGGCGTCAGCGATCCCACAAGTGGAGTGGGATCTACAGGTGGACTCTCAATTTGTTTGGCTGTCCAACGAATGGACCTCCATGAATATCCGGGAAGGACTCAAACCCGGAGCACCAGGTCTGGAGGAGGGACTGTGCCACGACACCGCTATAGGACACCCCGTTAGTCTACTTGAATGGAAATCCATTCGTGCGCAGCAGTGAGGAGAGAGCGTGTAACAGGGTAGGCCAAGCACGCAACTCAAACCACTGGCTCCATCCTCAGGGCAGTGGTTCTGGTGCCATCAGGACTCCGTCACAATCAGCAGACACTCTCAGATCAGGCGGAGCAGACCTGATGGGCTTGAATGGCCTATCTCTACTCTCCACGACTATGGTATACCCTTTGCACGCATAAACCTGGCCATTCGCTTTAACAGTGCTATGAACACAGCTGTCCAACCACACACTACGGTGTGCAAGACGATTGCAGGTGGCCCATTGGGGGACCGTATGAAAGAATATCTAGTGTACCTTGTCGCCATAATCTCCCGGTGGGCCTTGAGAACCAGTCGGACCTGGTAAACCCAGGGGACCTTGGACACCGTCATCACCTGCAGGACCTGGAAGGCCTTTGTCACCCTGGACATGAAAACAGAAACAGGGTCAATGATGGACACCTTTAGACACATGCACTCCCATTTAGAACACCCAGCGCTTGTGCATCCAGCCCACCAGTGGATGACCATGCAACTAAAAGATACCGAATTGTTGACAATGCAAACACCACCCGCTCTACAGCCAGCTCATGGCTTCTTCAATTCAGTCACTTTTAAGCAGATGAAACCCTTTCGTGTGGACCAGCACATTCCATTCGCAATTGGCGATTGCGCTTCAGTTGATTGATTTTTAAGTAAAGGGACTCCTGGGCACACAAATTATAACATTATATCGCAGACGCTGGCAACCAGAAATGAGAGCAGAGAGTGCTGGAGAAACTCAGCAGGTCTGGCAGCGTCCGTGGATAGAAAAAGCAGAGTTAATATTTCGGAACAGTCAGTTTCGCTCACTGCGGGGTTCTGGATTCTCAACTGCTGGAGGTTGGCGGAAATTTGACTAAATTAGAGAGCTCCAATCGTTGGCTTTTGCCCAAGATCTTTGAGTGTCAGTGATGATGAGGTCCTTTTGGGGAGAGAAGCAAAATCAGAAATTGTTGGAAAAACTCAGCAGATCTGGCAGCATCAGTGCAGAGAAACCATCTGTGCTGCTGAGTTTTTCCAGCGATTTCTGATTTTGTTTCTGATTTCAAGCATCCGCACTTCTTTATTGTTATTTTCCCCTCCAGAGAGTGACTGCATTCACTCAATGTCAAGTTCCAACCCCAGTTCAGGGCCCAGCTCTCTGCAGCAGGACTTACACTCCCGTGGAGAGGTTGTGGGAGAGGGCATAAACTCAGGATAAGGGGTCGCGCATTTAAAACAGAGAACAGGAGGTTTTGTTTTACCCTGAAGATAGTCAGTCTGTGGGGATCTGTATTGCAGAGGGCTGGGTCAAACAGTGTATTCAAAGCTCGGCTAGATTTTCAATCAGTAAAAAGGAACAAGGGTACCGGGGGAGAGGCAGGTCAGTGGATCTGAGGATTCTCAGAGCAGCCATGAATGGTGGGGCAGACTTGGACCGAATGGCCTACCCCTGCTGTGACCAGATCTCATGCAAGCTAAATTGGCGTTCCCTTTAAGATTTGGTGTTCTTGCGATTGTGTCCTGATGAGCGGGAGGTGAAGAGTTTCAACAACATGTCTCTTGGTCAGCAATAGTAACACCGTAACGCCATTGCTAACATGAGAAGGAGGAACGTGCAGCCTCTGCATCCCCCACAGCTCCCTCTCAGCCCCCTCCCCATCTCTCCAGCTCCAAGCACCCTGACCGAAAAAGGGACAACATTCATCTGGATCAACGGCAATTGGCTCAGTTTTAGAAACTGACGGGAGGACTTACAGGGGCTCCTTTCTCTCCCATAGGGCCTGGGGGCCCTGGACTACCAGGTCGACCAGGGAGGCCGATAGCACCAGCTGGACCATTCGGCCCACGTTCGCCTGTGGACCCCTGTAGAGAGACAACAAGGGTTAGGTCATCCAACATTGCTGAGAGTCCCTGTGAATGGCATCACCAGAATCTGACATCTTCTCCAAACCCAATTGGGTGGAGGGTTAAGATGTCCATTTCTGTTGGCCATTGGCAAGTTCAGAGCCTTTAAAAGCACAGCAAGAAATACATTGACACAGCAACCCAGGAAATAGGAGCAGGTTGAGGCATTGCAGGCTGAAGACAGCTCAGATATAGACCATCACATTTGATTTCTACTTCCATCCACCTACCAGGGTTCCATGCCCCTTAGACACAGGGACTCCGGTTTCAGATGGTTAATCCAGCTTCAGCATCTCCTGTTACTTTTAGTGTGGGGAGGAGTTAGCCTAGTGGTATTGTCACTGGACCATTAACATGACGGGAATACTCTGAGGACCTGCATCCAAATCCATCCACAGCAGATGGTGGAATTTGCATTTAGTTTTGAAAAATAGTTAGAAGTCCTAATCAGACCCCTGAAACTATTGTCGATTGTTGTTAAAGATTAACTATTGTCCTTCGAGGAGGGAAGACTACCATCCTCTATATGACTCCAGACCCGCAGTAATGTGGCTGACTCTTACCTGTCCCCTGAACTGACCCAAGCAAGCTCTATTGTATCAGTAGGAATTAAAGCAAATGCACCATCTGACATCAACTAAGGTTCGGGAAACAACAGCAGCATCACCCTGACGTTGAAATATATTCGGCTGTTCCTTCACTGTCACTGGGTCAAAATCCTGGAATTCTCTCCCTCAGGGCATTGTGGGTCTATCTACACCCATTGGACTGCAGTGGATCAAAAAGGCAGCTCACCATCAGCTTCTCAATGGGTAAGGAGGGATGAGCCAAAAACGCTGGCCTAGCCAGTAACCCTTACATCACATAAGTGATAAATAAAAGTGCTCTCCACTTTGTTTACAAACCTGAGGGCCTTGTTTTGATTTTAAGATTGCGATTCCTTGCCCTGGTCCCCTCCACCAGCTTCTGTCTACCTACTCAATAGATTCATCCCAAAATCCTCAAAAATATCAACCCCTTCATCCTTTACATCCCAGGGAATGTACGTCCAGTTCCTCTTCATGATCCAAACTTTGGATCCCTGGCTTGGGAGCACAGGTTATGAGATCCAGTCACTAGGGGATTGAGATCATTCAGTCTCGAAGGAACAGTGCTTGATGAGATAGATACAACATGGATGAGGGATCTTACTTACCGTCGGTCCAGGTGTACCCATTGGTCCTTCTGCTCCTTTCAGTCCTGGAGGCCCCTGGAAGACAAGAGGAATAAACCAGTCATCGAGCGGCCAGCCTATTAATCAGATCCAGAGCCAAGATGGAGAAGAACAAAACTAAACACAAATTCTCAATCACTAGTTTATCCAAGGAATGCAACATTGCAATCCTCTGCTTTTTAGTGCCCAGAACCCTAACCTCCCAGTTGTTCTGCTTTATAGATATTTACTAATCATTCTGTCCAGAGACCATTCAGGGGCAGGTGAGTCAAGAACCTGGGACACTAACACTGCACCACAAGGGAGCCCAAGTCTCTCATTTTTTTTCCCTCTTTTTATATCCAGAACTATTCTTACACACAAAACTGAACAGTTTTTTTTCCTTCCGAACCATCATTAAATCATCCACGGTACTTTTCCACCTCCTACCCACCATAGATAACGGTTGATGGTGATGTGATTAGGGTAGAGTCTTCCTCACTGAGCTGAAAATGTGTTGCTGGAAAACGGCAGCAGGTCAGGCAGCATCCAGGGAACAGGAGAATCGACGTTTCGGGCATAAGCCCTTCTTCAGGAATGCCCGAAACGTCGATTCTCCTGTTCCCTGGATGCTGCCTGACCTGCTGCGCTTTTCCAGCAACACATTTTCAGCTCTGATCTCCAGCATCTGCAGACCTCACTTTCTCCTCATAGAGTCTTCCTCACAGCCTGTGAAAGATCACCTGGGATCTAGAGAATCAGCTTGTACATACTTTCGAAGCAACTTGTTCAGAAATATCACGACACAACTCCGAAGCAAGTGGGCCATGACCCAGGTCTCCTGGCTCAGTGGAAGGGACATTACCGCTGTCACAACAGCCCTCTAGATATTTGTTCCCCAATTGATGTGGTCAGAGATGGTATTACCCTTTATCCGAAATCCCGAAATCCAAAAAGCCCTGAAGTCTGAAGATGTTTTTGTGAAGTTTTTTTTTCTCTCATTGACAAGGTTGTTTGGAGTGTAAACAGTTAACCCAAGTCGACACCCACATGATGCGTGTCACTCAAAAACGACGTGAGGGGGCGTGGCCCAGCACTGGTAGGCCTCGAGAGTCTGTCCCTCCGGTAAGATTTTTTTAAAAGAAATTCACCAAACTGTCACTTATTCTGAAATTCAAAAATTCTGAATTCCGAAAACCAGCTGGTCCTGAGCATTTCGGATAAACGATTGGGCAGCTGTACACACCCTCTGGGTCAGATGGTACTTGAAGCCGGGTCTCCTGGTTCAGAGATAGGGACACTACCACTGTGCCACCAGGGCCCGATAGTCTTTCTATTTACACTCGTTGATTAAATGAGTTAAACAAATAAACAACTCAACTAGTTGACATCCTTTTAACAGGGGCACTGTAATATAAATAACATCTTTTTGAAATTGAACGAAAGTATAATTTTAGGGAAAGCTAATGCTTGGGGATCACTGACTCTGAAGGCCTCAAACTATCCTCTCCAAAGGTACCTGGGGAGGGGTACAACCAGGGAAGACTGGTGGGCAGTCATTTCTCAAGGTAACCCCTGCATGCCCCCCTGTCTGGGCATGATAATGAATAAGTTGGCCTGAACCAGAAGAAGACCCTTGAATGCACCCAGAAACTTGCCCCTTCTCCCCTCCGCACACAGGCCTCCAAACATCAGGGGCCGAACAGCAAACAAAATATGAGGAGCAGTGCCTCTGAAGAATGGAGGACATGCTGCAAAGTTAGTACCACCGTGCTAACATGGACCACCGACTCCTCCTGGGCACAGGAAAGACAAGTGGTTAGACGGGTCATGAACCATCTTAATATCCTGCTGCAGCACCCTCTAAACCCACGAGCAGTCTCTCGCTAAACTCTTCCATTGAAAATACGATCAGGACTGCCCTTCAAGCCAGCTCTGCCATTCAACATAATTGTGGCTGTCCGTCCAAACTCGATCCCCATACCCTCTTTCTCTCCCACACCCTAGTGGGTAGCCAATTACGAAAGAGCACATGAGAGTAAATTAGTGAACGTTAGGCCCTTAAACAGGCGGTGTAACAAAATTAAAGTTCTCAAAAAGAAACTGAAAACCAAACGTGGTTGAGAGGGTCATAATGTGTTCAACTCCCCCAAGCCTGATGCCCAGTAATCTCGCTTTGTGCTCTAAGATTCTGTAGGTTTACCTTACATCAGAACTAAAAAAACTGTCACATCACCCCTGCCCTCCCCTTCACTGTTTGATCATGTAGCATTGTCCTCTGAGAAGGGCAGTGCTTGTCACTGGCCATTCGGGTGTTTCCTTTCTTCCTGGTGGTGGAAACTGAAAAGAAGTTTGAATACCTTGTGTCTCTCAATGTGTCTCACCCCTGCACACACACAACATGGGTGCTGGGGATAATATAAGCACTCCCGCAGTTAGGCAGTAGCTTGGGAAAAAATAGAAAATAAAATAAACGGTCACATCAACACTTCCCACTGTTAACTATCACCATGCGGTAAGAGCTTATCTCCCATCTCTGATGTGGCGTTATATAAAAATGACCAATGGGTCATGAGCCAAAGCTACAATTATCAAATCCACATTGCATTGAGGGCCGTAAATATTTCCTTACAACAGGAGCTCATTGGGATGTGAGGGACACCACAGATTAGAGTGGTCAAGGGTGAGCATGCTTGCATTCTCAGACCACGATCACTTTAGCGCTCTGAAATCAATGTGATTTCCTGGGACCAACCCCCCCCCCCAAAAAAAACACAACAATTTGGAGTGCAAAACTAAACTTTCGGACGGGTGTCTTGGATGCTTGCCAACTTACCCTGGTAACTGGATGTTAAGATGGTAGGACAGGTTAGTCTGGTAACTGGGTGTTAAGATGGTAGGACAAGTTAGCCTGGTCACTGGGTGGTAAGGTAGTAGGAACGTTTAGCCTGGTAACCAGTTGGTAAGATGGTAGGACGGTTTAGCCTGGTAACTGGGTGGCAAGGTGGTAGGAACGTTTAGCCTGGTAATTGAGTGGTAAGATGGTCGGATGATTTAGCCTGGTAACTGGGTGGTAAAATGGTAGGACAGGTTAGCCTGGTAACTGGGCAGAAAGATGGTAGGACAGGTTAGCCTGGTAACTGGGTGGTAAGGAGTCATGCTGACCATTCAGATAATGTGAGTGTACAAAGTCGGGTTTGCTCTGCGTTTATAAAATGCCCTGATCTTGGCCACAACCTCACCTGCTTGCCTGTTTCCCCACTATCCACAATTCCTTTCCCATTCACACACGTGTGTATTTGAGCACGGAATCTATTCAGAGTCCAAGACCACACTCCTCTCTACCATAGAGAATTCCAAAGATTCACAATTTGTATAGAATAAACTTCTCCCATCTTTGTCTGAGGACAAATCCCTTCTTTTCAATTTGCATCCTCTTTCTGAACTGCCCCAGGGTAGGGGATTCTCTCAGCATCTATCCTGTCAAGCCCCAGCAGAATTGTGTACATTACAATTCACTCAATACCCCTCTTGACTCCTTACCATCCAGGCACCAGACTGACCTGTCCTATCATATTATGACTGGACTCCCACAGGTACAGACCCTACCTTCTCAAACTTTACTCGAAAGACAGTCCCTTCACTGCAGCTATCAGCCGAGTGAACCTTCACGCTATTGCATCCAATGCCAGTGATAATTAGTAGGAAATCGCTTTCCCAGAAACAAGGTCGTGGCATCTTCTGGGGAGGCAGTTTCTCTGCTGTTGTCCCACCTTCTGTAAGCGAGAGAGACTTACCGTAGCGCCTGGCAGTCCCCGGGCACCGGCGAATCCCCGTAATCCATCAGGACCAGGTTTCCCAGGAGATCCAAAAGGACCGGGGTCTCCCTGCAAGGTAAAAGAAAGGTGGTAAAATTCCAGAAGAATTCCCATCAAAATGCCCGGGATCTTGGCTGGAATTAAACTCAATTTCCTTGGGTTGCCTCAAAACATTTTGTTTGAGCATGTCAAACACATGACAATTTACAGACACCATTTTTGTCTGTGTTAGTTCTGATTGCCGCCTCCTCCTCCCGCCCCCCAAGCAGTTTGGAGATGGATTTTAATGACACTTTTCATCCTTTTCACTCCCAAAGGGGAGGCGATGGACTAGTGGCATCATCATTAGGCTATTAATCTAGAGACCCAGGTAATGTCCTGGTGACCCGTGTTCAAATCCCACCAAGGCAGATGATAAAGTTGAATCCAATAAAAGTGCAGGGTATGGATGTATTTTCAGGTCAGGTGATAAGATGGTTCATTGCCTATGTAGGTCAAAGGACCTCCTCCTGGGCTGGGCCATAGAGGGGGTTGTTAGAGCCAACTGCCTGCCCCTCTTCTGCGGGTATGTCAGAGCTCGGGTGTCCCTGGAAAAGGAGCACGTGGTATCTACCAATACCCTTGAGCTGTTCAGGGAGAGGTGGGCGCCGCTCTCCCCTTCACTGTTTGATCACACAGCATTGCCTTTTGAGACTGGTCACTGGCTATCCAGGTGTTTCCTTTCTTCCTGGTGGTGGAAATTGAATAAAGGTTTGTACACCTGTTGTTTTTCACTGTGTCTCACACCTGCACACACACAACATGGGTGATGGGCAAAATATAAGCACTATCACTGCTAGGTGTGGGGAAAAAAAAGAGGAAAAAAAAGAAAATAAGATTTAAAAAATCTGAGGTTAAGACTGTCTGGGAGAAACCTTGGGCTATGGAGTCTGCTGTCCTTCCAGGTCAGTCTAGACCCACAGGACATGTGTTTGACCCTTAACAGTCAGAGATGGGAAATAAAAGCTGTCCCAGCCAGTGACGCCCATATCCCATGATTGAATAGAAGTACTATGAGGGCAAGTGGTGGCAACCTGGGGAAGAATACTGCTGGTAGTTAATGACCTGGAGTTTGCTGCTTACAAGCTGGGCTTGGGAGCAGAGATGGTGAAGGATTTCAAATGAAATGTGAGCGACCCAAACCTTCAGGGGGCAATGAGGAGTACAGCAAGAGGATGAAACGGAGTGATTGACTTTATCAACAAAGAGCTGGTTTGGATTACAATGGGCTGAATGGCCTTCTTCTGTGCCTTTATGACCCTATTATTGGTCCTGGTTACTTTTCTCAGATGACTACAAGTTTCTAGGACAAAGGGATGAAATGTTAAGCTCCCTGGATATCAGTTTCATTCAAGTGTCTCCTCATCCTTTTCACATGCTGCCAATTGGGGGCATCTCCCTGGGTCCACCAACTTGGCATACCAAACCGCCATCACCAATCAGAGCGAGGGAGAGAAGGGAAGAGAGGGCATTGGGAAAATCACAGCATCACAAACGGGAGTCTCTCTCGACCACAGAGCATCACCTTCGCCACTCCATACAGCTCTTGGTCTGCGTTTCTGATCGAGTGCAGTGTAACTGATTAACCTTCAGAATGTGGCAGAGTGAGTACACTGGCTGGTTCTCCAGCCAATGGCATGGACAGTGTTACGAAATGCCCCAGGTTGTGATTAGTGAGTTCAGCCGGCATCACCGCTGGGTCAGGTCGGTTAGCTCAGTTGGCTGGATAGCAATTATCTTGAGATGCAAAGTGACACCAAAAGCATGGGTTCAATTGCCACACTGGCCATGGTTACCACGCAAGTCCTGGCTTCTCGATCTCTCCCCTTACCGAAGGTGCAGTGACCCTCAGGTTAACCTCCCCACCGGTCCCCTCTCGCTCTCTCAAATCGGGGTCCTCTAGGAATTTTTCACAAGTGGGGATGGGGCTAACTTGCTTCAGTTGACCTGAGCGCAGGAAGACAGGGACAGAGTGAGCTTGCTGGCTGAGGGATGGGGACAGGATACAATCTGCTGACCACAGTGACACAGAGGGAGCATCCTTCTCCCAATTCTGATGGAGACAAGGAGCTGCTAGATCCAAACAGCAACCGGTGAACTTACCTTTCCCCCTTCCTTCCCTGCGGTGCCTGGGATACCCTGTTCACCTGGAGGTCCAGGAGCTCCAGGGTGTCCCCTCTCCCCCATTGGCCCACTGTCACCAGCCGAACCCTGACGGATAAAGCGGAAACAAGAGTCATTTCTCTAAAGAGGGGAAGGTGTGCAATGAGACAGCGCCTCTCACGGCCAACGATGCGGAATGGTATTCACTGCTGTAAGTGTGGGAAACACTACAGCCGCTTTATGGACAGCGGGCTCTCACAAACAGTAATGAATGAATGGTCTGTTTTCTCTCACGATCTCGAAGGAAGGATAAATATCAGGCAGGACATCCTGGACAACCCTTCAGTTCAGGGCGACATAGGAAACAGCAACAGGAACAGGTGCCTGGCAAGCCTGCTCCACCATTAAACTGGCAGCACAGTGTCTCAGTGGTTAGTACTGTTGTCTCTCAGCGCCAGGGACCCGGCTTCGATTCCACCCTCAGGCAATTGTCTATGTGGAGTTTGTGCATTCTCCCTGTGTTTTTGGGTGCTTCAGTTTCCTCCCACAGTCTAAAGATGTGCAGGTTAGGGTGCATTGGTAATGCTAAATTGTCCCGAAGTGTCCACGAGTGTGCAGTCTCGATGGGTTAGCCATGGGAAATGCAGGGTTATCAGGTACGGGGGGTGGGATGCTGTTTGGTGTGGACTCAATGGGCCAAATGGCCTCTTTCCACACTGTAGGAACTTTCTGACCATGGATCATTTTCCAACTCAAAACCACTCTCCTGCAGTATCTCCATACGCATTTTTATCTTGAACATCGATTTGGGATGTGCTCAGTGACTGAGCCACCACAGTGCTCCAGGCCATTTATATCCACCTGAAAGGGAACGGGAAGGGGAGGGGTAGGACTCAGTTTAATGTCCCTTGAGAAGGACAACATCCCTGACTGCGCAGCACTCCGTCAGTACCGCGCTGGACGGAGTCTCACCCAAGGCGCAGCGTTCACGTTGTGAAGTGGGTCTCAGTCCGGGTCAGAGGTGAAAGAGCGAGCAGTGTGTGGCAGCCTGCTCCGGTCAACGCAGACCCCGATCGAAGATTGCTCAACCGCACTGGCTGGATCCGGGAGAGGACGGCGACGCGCTCAACGCACTTCAACCGCTCCGTCTTAACCCAGCAAATCCTGGTCTAGGGCCGGGGCCCGCCCAACTTACCTGGGGTCCCACAACTCCCGGGGGGCCAGGGGGTCCCGTCTTGCCTTGGAAACCCTGGAAACAAAACGGAAAGGGAAGTCAAGCAATCCGCAACTGGAGAAAGAGAATGGCAGGATTCAGGAACGGTTACCCAGCTGAGGAATTCCATCGGGAAACAAGCCGCAAGGACTTGTGACCTTGGCTTCACACCCTTCCCCCCACCTGCCCTCATGGCCATCTATCAAAGTCACGTTCACAACACAATACTCAACGGGTGGTCCACCGATAGGAATGTGACAACAGGAGAAGGCCATTCAGCCCATCGTGTCTGCCCTACCATTCAATGCTGATCAAACACCTCAACATCTTTTCCCAACCCACCCCTATAACCCTGTGCAGAGCTGGTCGTTAGAAGCCCATCAATCTTCCCCTTAAACACAGTCAAAGACTGAGTTTCCACACCCTCTGAGTAAGTGTGAGATCCTTTGATTTTTAAAACATGCCCCACCCCCACCCCAGTTTTAGACTCTGCAACCAGGAGAAACATCTTACCTGGGCCTACCCTGTCTACCCCTTTAAATAATATTTAAGTTTCAATTAGCTTTCAATCTTCAAATCTCTAGAGGATACAGGCCCAATCTCTCTTGATAGGACAGTCCCACCATCCCTGGAACAAGTCTGGTGAACCTGCATTGTGCTCCCTCTATGGGAATAACATCCTTCCTGAAGTAAGGAGACCAACATTGCACACCATACTCCAGGTGTGATCCAAACAAGCTCCGACACAAATGAAGCAAGACTTCCAAATCAAAGTACACACAGCTCACACTTGTTAACTGGATCCAAGCTTGAAGGTAATAGATTGAGACTCAAAGCTTTTCTTTGACGTACAGCTTACATAGAACACAGTACAACACAGGGAACAGGACACCAAATTAATCTAATCCCGTTTGCTTGCCCTTGATCCATATCCCTCCATGCTTTGCATATCCATGTGCTTATTTAAAGTCCTTTAAAAGCCCTATCGTACCTGCCTGCACCACCAAATCTGGCAGCATGTTCCACACTCCTACCACTCTCTGTATAAAAACTGTGCCCCTCACATCTCCTTTGAACTTTCCCCCTCTCACCTTAAGAGCATGCCCTCTATTATTAGACATTTCGACTCTGGGAAAAAGATTCTGACCATCAACTCTACCTTCTATCAAGTCTCCCCTCAGTCTCCACCGCTCCAGAGAAAACAATCAGAGTTTTTCCAGCCTCTCCTTATAGCTCGTACCCTCTAATCCAGGCAGCATCTTATTAAACATCTTCACAATTCTCCTCGTACTCTCTCATCCAGGCTGACCCGTCTCTCTACTTCGCTAAACCAACAAAACCAAGGAACCCACTGTAAATATCGACAAAGTCTCAAAGGAAAGTTTTTAATGAAATGTCATTTTGTGGAAGTATGGTGACACCAGCCCTTGTGGTACCCACTGGTTACGGAAGGGGGTCTCTTTAAACATATTTTGAAACCAACTTGTTATGAGACATCAGCAGGGCTTGAACCTGGATCTTTTGGCCCAGAGGTAGGGACACTACCACTGCACCACAAGAACCCTACATAGACTTCAATACCTCTTCAGACACACAGTCTCACACACACACTTAATCAAATTAACACCTTGCCTGTTCACCCTTTAACACTCAACATTTATATCCATCATTTGTTTACTTCATTCAATTGGTGATACTAATATTAGACCCCACTAACCAGGGGCAGGTCAGGAAGCACAGGATCTAGCGTTGTGACTGACCTGGGTACCCGGACCCGATTCTGTGCTAGACACAAGCACAGTGGCCCTGCCACCTGAAGTGCAGATACAGTGGGTCCCCCGGTGAGTTATCCTAACCCCAGATCCCATCCTGTCCCATCCTTGGCACAAACCCCTTGATCACAGTGACCCAGCCTTGCTCCATTAGCTGCAGCAGCACCAGGGCATCAGAATTCAAAGGGTGAAGAGACGGCCATCTTCTCGTGCTACAGGAAGAACATACTGAGCCACGTATCTAAGCAGCAGTGGGCTTCCTCATCTACATTTTGTCCTCTGGAGCATCAGGACTGATGATTGGGAAAGCTCCCTCTGATGAAAAACCAAAGAGAAACTTACAGGCTCGCCACGTTGCCCGGGATGGCCGGGGATCCCGTCCTTTCCAGGGGGACCCTGAAGAGAGTGAAGAGAGTTAAGAAGGTGAAGCAATACTTCAGAAGTTTCTCCAGGACACTCCAATCAGATTTAATAGTGACCATCCAGAATATACTGTCACCAATTTGGGACTTCCTGTTATTGAAATCATAGATTCCCTACAGTGTGATAAGAGGCCATTCAGTCCATCAAGTCTACATCATCCTTCCAAACAGCATCCTACCCAGACCCAACCCCCCCCCCCCCACCCTATCCCTATAACCCTGCATTTCCCATGGCTAATCTGCCTAGACAGCACATCCCTGGACACTACGGACAATTTAGCACAGCCAATCCCCCTAACCTGCACATAGAGTCATACAGTTTGGAAACAGACTGTTTGGTTCAACTCGTCCATGCTGACCAGATATCTTGATTAATCTAGTACCATTTGCCAGCATTTGGCCCATATCTCTCCAAACCCTTCCTATTCATATACCCATCCAGAAACCTTTTAAATGCTGCAATTGTACCAGCCTCCACCACTTCCTCTGGCAGCTCATTCCATACAGGCACCACCCTCTGTATAAGGAAGTTTCCCCTGAGTGTCCCTTTTAAGTCTTTCCTCTCTCACCTTAAACCTCCGTCTTATGGTTTTAGATTCCACTACACTGGAGGAAGAGACATTGGCTATTTATCCTACCCCTGTCCATCACCTTAGGACGGTGGAAGGAGGACGCCCATGCAGAGAACGTGCAAACTCCACACAGACAGTCACCCGAGGCTGGAATTGAACCCAGGACCCTGGCACTGTGAGGCAGCAGTGCTAACCACTGAGCCACCGTGCCACCTGTTGGCATCATGTTCTCTATATCTACCCTAACAAACACGCCAAGCATAGAAAAGGTCTGGCATTAGGTCATATCCACAGCTCCTCTGCTTTATTACTCTACATTCACAATCAGACCCCAAGCCTGCTCAGTCTTTCCTTATAAATAACTCTCATCCCTTGTTCCTCCCTTATTAGTTTCACTGGAAGATAAAGTAGATTTCAGCAGGTGTCACATGACCGTCACATAGCTATGGAAAAAAAGTGCATGATATACATTTATTTGAAACAAATTCTAACGTAGCCTCACGGATTAAGCTGACTACATCGGACCTTATTGTCTCATGCATATAGATGAACAATTTTAAAGCATCTCAGAATGGCTTCGTGAACTGCTTGCACCCATTCTGTTTACAGATTTGATTCTAAATCCCCTTTATTTGGTTCAGTCAGATTTCACGCTGGATTTTCTCAAGTGTTTGTGATTTTGCATTCTGTCTGGCTGTTGAAGAGTGTATAAACAGACACACGTGTGTAAGGAGAGTTGGGGGCCAGGGTTTTGTTATTCCACCCCTTGCTCAACAGCAGTCCAATCCCACACTTCCATCCTAGCCAACCATCGCCTCAATAAACTTTTGTCTAAATCCTTCAAGCACAGCTGGAAGGTAAGAGTCCACAGCCGCATTTTCTCCACTCCCCACGACCAGAACGTAGAAGGATGCAGTTTGCTCAGAACTGGCAAAGCGCCCTCTGTTGCCTTTTCACGATACAAATGATCTCTGCACCTTCCTCATCAGGGGTGGGCACGGTGGCTCAGTGGTTGGCACTGCTGCCTCACAGCGCCAGGGGCCCGGGTTCAATCCCAGCCTTGGGTGACTGTCTGTGTGGAGTTTGAACATGGTCCCTGCCTCTGTGTGGAGTTTGAACTGGTCCAGTTCCCTCCTACAGGTTAGGGTGGATTGGCTATGGGAATTCACACTGTAGTATCCAGGGATTTGCATTCCTGAAAGTTAGCTATGGGAAATGCGGGGTTATAGGGTAGGGGGTGGTGGGACTGGGTGAGATGTTCTTCAGAGGGTTGGTATGGACTTGATTGGCCAAATGTCCTGCTTCTACACTGTAGGGGTTCTACAATTCAACAGCAAGGCACACCATCCCAAGGACCCTGCTCTGGGGGAAAAAAGAAACACCTCTGAAGGTCACCCAACGCATTGATTGAAACAAAGAATTGCAGACGCCGGAAATCGGAAACAAAAAGCAGAAATTGGTAGAGAAACTCAGTAGGTCCAGCAGCATCTGTGGAGAGGAAAACAGAGTCAATGTTTCGGGTCTGGTGACCTTCACTCAGAAAGGTCTGCTCTCTCTCCACGGACGCTGTCAGACGCACTGAGTTTCACCAGCAATTTTGGTTTTTGTGTCACCATGCCCACCCTTTGCTGACATTGAAGGAAGAATTCTGGGATTCCACAGGTGTGTCTCACAACCAGGGATCCACCGGATCGGAACCTCTCCTCCCACCAACCTCCTGAATAAAGTCGAACGAGGAAATATTACTCACCGGGGGTCCTTTGGGTCCTGGGAATCCACTGGGTCCTTGAGGTCCTTGTGGTCCCTGAAATAAACAACAAAGATACCATCAGCTAACACCTTGCAGTGATAGCACTCAGCCAGACGCCACTTTGAGGTGAAGGAACGCGCAATACTACAGCAGGGGTACAACTGGCAATCGGTCAGAATCATAAGCTGGGCATTTCCTGAAGAAGGGCTCTTGCCTGAAACGTCGATTCTCCTGCTCCTCGGATGCTGCCTGACCTGCTGCGCTTTTCCAGCGACACACTCTTTGATTCTGATCTCCAGCGTCTGCAGTCCTCACTTTCTCCCATTTCTTGTACAGCCCAGCAATATGCCAGATCAATATCAAGATTACAGGCTTCAGGCAGTAGGTTAGAAATTTGGGCAATTGCTTGAAATGTCACAGATAATATGTTTGCCTACATAACTTCAATCATGGTCTCTCTAGCTGGTGGAAAGTACTCAGGGACCATCTCTAAATGCTCACGCTCAAACCCTACATGGGCCATTGTATGTGGGTGAATAGATTTGCAGAATACTTTTTTAAAACTTTAAAAATTGAATAGTGTCAACTCAAACTATGAGCTTTGGGAAAATGCTGAACAAAATCCAAGTAAATTAGACCATTTACAATACAGGTTGTTCTGTGATAACACACATTTCATTCATGTTAATTTGTAATAACGCAATTGATGAATTTGGGGATACTGTTTCTAAAATGTAAAGATTTAAAGCATGTGTTGGTTATTTTCTTGTAACACAGGATTGCGCGAGAATGCTACTACCATGTTATGGATGAATTGACTGTATGCAGATACAGTTGACACTTTTAAAATCTAATTTCTTATACTTACATAGTGGCAGTGCACATGAAACATAATGAGGAATCATAGTGGAGATTCCTCATGGCTAATCTTATAGAAATATAGGAACAGGAGTAGACCATTAGCCCCCTTGAACCTGTTCCACCATTCAATGTGGTCATTGCTGATCTGTGGCCCAACTCCCAATTTCTACCTTTCATACTTTGGCTTAACAAAAATATATTCGTCTCAGGTTTAAAACTAATAACTGATCCAGCATCCACTGCTGGAAGAGAGTTCCAAACCTCTCCCACCCTTTGTGAGTGGAATTGCTTCCAAACATCTCTGCTGAATGGTCTGGCCCTAATTCTCAGTCTATGCCCCTATTGTAGAGTCCCCAACCAGTGGAAATAGTTTATCTTTATATAACTTGTCTTTTCCTGTCGATGTCTTGAAGACTTTGATCAGATCACCCATTTACCTTAACTCAACTTCTACTATATCTCAAATTTGTCATCCCATCCCAACCCATCCCTTGATTTCCTTAGGCTGCCAAAATCTATTGACCTCAACCTTGAATGTGCTCACAAATAAGCCTCTCGGGTAGAGAGTTTCATGGATTTACGATCTTTTGAGCCAAAAAGCTCCATTTCATCTCAGTTGTAAATGATTGGTTCATTATCCTGAGACTACAGCCCTTGTCTTACACTCTTAAATCAGATGAAAAGATCTCTTTCATTACAACTCATATTATATTTTGTAACTGTATGACAAAGTCCCACATGATAGTATCTGTGCATAGTATACACACCTGACTTTGTACATGCAGAACCCTGGAAAATACAAGGTGTCTCAGAACTTGAGTAACAGGACATGCTGACCAACTCACTCTGCTATTTTGCAGCAAAGAGCCAAGTCAGATTCTTGATGCTGCTGTTGAGCTAAAATAAATTTAAATGGAATCCACTCATTCAACAACAAATCTTTCCTTTCTATTGACCTAACTTTAAACCCTGTATGGATTATTTCTATTGGTTTGGGGTGAGGACTTTATGGAAATGTCTCTTTTGTTCACCATTTCTGACTTTTTCTTCACAATGGTTGCCAGGCCAGATCTGTGTTGTAATCGGATACCCAGCTCAGCGAAGAGACAAAAGCAGGCTGACTCCTCCTGAATTATTTCTCCAAAGTCAGGCAACTCTCCTTGTACCTCCCACGACCTGTTCCATCCTCCCCTACCGTCTGCTTCATGGGTGTCCCCAGCTCATGATTCTTCGTGGCTGTCACACGCTCTGCTCAGACACCGGCCCCCACCCCTCCCGACTCCACGTCATTCTTGACCGCAGCGTGAAGCCATGAGGAAGGGAAGGTGGGTTCCTTTTCTGAGGTCCGTCTCACATCAGTGAGTCTGAGCTAGTGTAACAGCGGCCTGCTGGGGATGCAAACAAACTGCCAAAGTCCACAGAAGAAGGACTCCTCTGACCTCGAGGGGGGGGCATCCTTGGCTTTCGTTCTCCCAGTATACTCTCAGAGCTTCTGCCAAGTTAAACAGAGGAGAGGCTGAGCCTGAGAAAGTGGCTCTGTGTATTTATTCTGAAGGCCTGAACTGTAGGCGGGTTGAAGCTGGTCACAAACCAGGGAAAATACTTATCTTCTGAACAGACGCAACTCTCCAGTACAAGTTTAACCTCATTTATATTCTTATGCCTCTAACCCATTGCATATAATGCTATCTATTGTTCTTCACCAAAGAGTTTGTACGAGAAACTGACATTCAATCATTTGTACCTGAATCATTGTTAGCCCCTCAGGGTAACTCAAACTAAATGGCAATCTCTTGTTAATAGTTAAAAGTGACTTAACATAAGCAGCTCATGCTAAGTTGTCCATAGTGTCCAGGTTAGGTGGATTAGCCATGGGAAAAGCAGGGTTATGTGCATAGGGTAGAGAGGAGCAGTCTGGATGGGAAGCTCTATGGAGGGTCAGTGTGGGCTCGATAGGCCAAATGGCCTGCTTCCATACTTGAAAGGATTTAGATTACTTACTGTGATTTCAATCATGGTCAGTCTAACTGGCTGAGAAGTATTAAGGAACCATCTCTAAATGCTTACATCCAAACCCTCTATGTCATCATTACATGGGACATTGTACAAGGGGATATAAATTTATAGAATACTTTTTAAAAGTGGTAAACTAACCTTGGGAATTGCAAATGAGGGAGCCATGAATATTGTCTGATCGACCAATTCTGACTGAGTACATTCTATTACATGTGTTTTAATTGCTGATGTGTTATGTTTAATTATACATGCATGAAATAGGGTTTCACTTGAACTGGCGACCCACTGGTTAAACCATCACCAGTTAACTCTCTCCCTCTAATGAGAGAGTCAGCCTGGGGTCTGGTAAGACTATGGTGTCTTTACTTGTACCTATAAATAAATATTCAGACTCAGATGTGGTTGGGTTAGGAATTTCACGCTGCAATGTCTCAATCCACAAATAGATGTTAGACTGAGTAAAGGTTGGGTGCAGGAGCTCCTTTCACCAATCAGCTTTCCTGAGGATAACATTTGTTTCCAAGTGCCCTATCTAATCTGACTGACCACACTGCACTGGGGGAGAAGGCTAATAAACACTTCCACAGTCGCAAAGTGCCGACTTGCTGCTTTGTAGTGGGAGAGATGTGTGTGCCTGTAAAACCCACTTCAGGAAGAGTAGTTAGAGTTCGGCAGAAGTTACAGAAACAGGGAACCCATCCCGACCAGTGCATACCAATATTTACACTTTACCTGAGCCCTCCTCCCTATCCTCATCATTTCATCCCAATAACATAACCATCTATCCCTTTCTTCTGCGTGCGGCTTTCTTGATTTCCCTCAAAATTTGTCAATTTATTCAATTACGCTCAGGAAAGTAAGCCTTGTATTCCTATCACCGCCCTGCTCCTCCTACATTCTTACAGACAACAATTGCATATTGATGGCTCCTAACCCTAGTCACCACACCAATTAGAATCGTCTCTACAGCCAAACTCTTACTTAATTTTAAAGACATCAAACAGTAGCACGCTCCATGACTTCTATTTCTCAGAGTAAAGAGCCCCAACCTCGTTATTTTCTCTGATAATTATGATCTCTCAGTACAAGTCATCTCCAATCCCTCCATGACCTTTTTTATAATATGGAATCCAGAGCCATGTACAGGATCCCAACAAATTCCAAGGGGCATGCCTTGACAGTCAAAGTCTTACCTTCTCCCCTGGGGCGCCTTGTGGGCCATCGTTGCCAGCATTTCCCTGCAGAAGAGCAAAAGAGGTCATTAGCAGCAAAGGTAGACGTCGATTAGATTAGATTCCCCACAGTGTGGAAACAGGCCCTTTGACCCAACCAGTCCACACCGACCCTCCGAAGAGTAACCCACCCAGACCCATAATGCACCTAACACTATGGGCAATTTAACATGGTCAATTCACCTGGTCTGCACATCTTTGGACTGTTGGAGGAAACCCACGCAGACATGGGGCGAATGTGCAAACTCCACACGGACAGTCACCCCGAGGCTGGAATCGAACCGGGGACCCTGGTGCTGTGAGGCAGCAGTGCTAACCACCGAGCCACCGTGCCATCCAATTAATTGTGTCACTGCCCTGAGAAATGTGCCAGGGCTTAACATCGACAGGAAAAATAGGTCCTTCACACCCCCAACCCCAGGTTGGCACCAAGTCCAGGTCAGTATCACTTTGGGGAAGGGTCAAGTCCAAGAAATAGGGATTTCAACAAGGGGAGGAGAGAAGAGAAAGAGTTGTGCTCCGCCATTTCTCGGCCAGTTTAAACAGCCGGCTTCAGACTACCATGGGCTCAGTCTCAAAAATGTGGCCAACCTGTCTTGTGATCACATGTGAAGTGGACAATCAGCTTCTGGCATTAAAACCAGGGACCCTCGGTGCCACATTTCCACAAGGTTAGGAAACTGCAAATGTGTACCACACTCCCTCTCCCCCCCCCCCCCCCCCAAAAACAGCCCACTCCCTTCCCATTGCCAGGCCCATCACATCATCAGGACAAACAGTGGTCTCCTGAACTTCATTCCCAAACACTAACATTTATGAAATAACCTTACAGCTTTTTGGGAGAGCAGAACCAGAGTACTTGTGAAAAGAGACACATTGTCAAAGGCTTTCCTCTTGCATTGATATTTTGCAGGAATACCCACATGAAGAGTAAACAAAATTTATACTGTGTGAGAGGAGACTGGTTGGCAAGTGGACTTTGGGTGGTTGAGGCACCAGTTAATGATAACTGGCAGTTGACTGCTGACCTTTGTTTAAAATTTAAACAAGGCAGGTTGAATCTGATTGATCAAGTCATTGCCCTGAGAAATAAACCAGAGAATGTCATGTATAAATGTTGGGTTCCCCTGACATTGCCATTCTTGAGAATTGTCCAGATGAGAGTAGAGCTTGGACAAGGTATGCCTTATTTCAGCAAAATAATCTTAATGAAAGACTTCATTAACTAGCACGCATTTACATCGTGAAAACATAACTTGTCCCATTTTCATTAACCATGTAACCTACATCATTATGGTTGGTGTTGCAGGTCTCTATTACTCTATAACAATGCTGAACAAGAGGTAAATCAATGCCCTCTGCAATTATTGTTGTAGCTCAACAATATTCCACATGAGGCAGCCATTATTAATTTCACACAGATTCCAACATGCTCCTTCAACAGTAATTTCTGAGCATGCAACCTCTACAAGCAAGATGGATAAAAAGGGCCGAATGGCCTCCTCCTATTCCTTGTTTCTATGTTTACAAGTACTTGGGAGCACCACCAGCTGCCAGTTCCCATCCAAGCCACGCACACCATCCTGAGGTGGCACCATTTAGTAATTCCCTCACTGTCAAAATCCCTCCAAACAAGTGCCCACACCACCTGGAGCTCAGTGGTTCATGGGATTTTCGGGATAGGCAATAAATGCCCTCCTTGCCAATGACGCCCTTTGTGCCAAGCACGGATTTTGAAACCATGCTTCTGAGAAATGGGTGAAATGGAAAAACTCCAAAGGTGGAACTCAATAACTGGGGCAGTCTCTGTTACATCAATGTCCAACTGGATGTTGGCTGGTCAAGTCCTGTTACATTGCATTTTGCCAACTTAGACACTGCTATCACAAAGGGTGGCTCCATCCAAAACAGGATTCTTTTTACAGTGGTGGACAAAAAACTCACGGGATGTGGGTGTCACTGGCTGGGCCCAGCATTTTATTGACCATCTTTAGTTGCTCCTTGAGAAGGTGGGGGTGAGCTGCCTTCTTGAACTGCTGTGCCACAGGATGACCCACAATTCCCTTTGGGAGGGAATTCCTGGATTTTGACCCAGTGACACTGAAGAAACAGCGATATGTTTCCAAGTCAGGATGGCGAGTGGCTTGGAGGGGAACTTGCAGGGGGTGGTGTTCCCATGTATCTGCTGCCCTCGTTCTTCTAGATGGAAGTGGGCTTGGGTTTGGAAGGTGCAGTCTGAGGTTCTTTGATGAGTTTCTGCAGTGCATCTTGTAGATGGTACGCACTGCTGCTACTGAGCGTCAATGGTGGAGGGAATGGACATTTGTGGATTGTGCTGCCAATCAAGTGGGATGCTTTATCCATTGTTACTGCTCTTCACTTTGATGTAAACAGATGCAAAGATATATTTTAGTGCCCACTTTGTTCAACAGATATGCAGGCTCATTTTGACAGCTTACCTTTGGGCCAGACTTGCCAGGGGATCCTCTGTGCCCTCTCTCACCTCGCTCACCCTAATGACACAAAGCAGAAATTATACTTCACATCAACTTTTCTCAGCTTCCTTTCTGATGAATCCCATTTCCTCCCCCTCTCCCAGGAATAGTGAGGTGCTACCGGCCCCCAGGTGACCCATTTGAGCACCTCTGGGTGGTGACCTTAACATTTCAACTCAATCTAGCTCCAAGCCCATTCAAAAGAATCACTCCCTCGGTTTTCACAATGGGTGGAGCTTGGGCAATGTCTCAGTGGGCAACTTCAAGTGAGCACTTTGAGAGTTCAAGTCCGACTCTCGAGATTTGAGTACGCCCTGCATAGTACTGAGAGTGTGCTGCACTATCACAGATACATCTTTCAGATCAGATGTTAGACTCAGGACCCTTCTGCCTCCATTAGTTCAATACAAAGGATTCCATGGCACTAGTTTAAAGATAAGTAGGGGACGTGCAGGCCAATTTTCATCTCACAATGTCTTAAAATAGATTTTCTCATCATTTACTGGGTGTGGGATCTTTTTGTGCAGAAATCTACTGCTGTGCCTAAACTTCCCCAAGTACCTCACTGATTGGAAAGTGCTCAGTTGGATGGGAAGCTCAAGCCTCCCAGTAATATTTTATGAAGTGTAATAATAAATAAGTTATGACAGGGATATATATAAAAAATGAGAAAGGGCGAGAGAGAGGATGAAGCAAGAGTGAGAGGCAATGGGGGAGAGGAAATAAATAAAAGAGAAAAAAGAAGAGAGATGAAGGAAGGAAGGAAGAGAAAGAAAGAGAGAGAAGGAAAGACGAGAGAGAAAGGGAGAGTCTGAGAAATTAGTGGAGAGAGAGAGATACAGAAAGGGACAAAGTCAGAGGAAGGAGGTGGAAGAGAGTGTTAGGTTAGGGAAGAGAGAGGGATATAGAAAGGGGGAAAGATGGAGAAAGGCAGAGTGGAGATAGCATTAGTGAAATTAAGGAAGTACAGAGAAAGGAGGTGGGAAAGACAGAGAGACAAGGGAAAGAGAGAGAGAGAGAGAGAGAGAGAGAGAGAGAGAGAGAGAGAGAGAGAGAGAGAGAATCAGAGGGAGATTGAGGAAGGTAGAGAAGAAGAGAATGAGAGAATGAGAGAACAGACATGGAATACTCATGAAATAGCATTCTGAAATCTTCCAGAATTTCTTCGTTGATAAAACAGTTCATTTTTTTTGTAACGAAGAGGAACACTCACAGTGGGTCCTCGCTGTCCACGGACTCCAGGCGGCCCGGCTCTACCCTATTAGGCAATTGAAAGAAAGGCTTCGTTATTACATTGGGATTGGCAGATCGATCTGGGTCAGAAGATAGCTGTGCTTCAACAATCCAGAGGACCTGCTCTGTTGCAACAACAAGGATTATTAGTTGGTACAGGTATTACTGAAAAGATTTTATTGCCAAACAACTGTCCAAGAACAGTCTGCAGGTTACAATCACTGCATTTTCTGTTCAATACAACTGTACTTCATTACCATACAGTAAGGTCTGACTGTATATTTTTGTCAGTACAGACTGGATGGGCCAAAGGGTCTCTTATGCACTGTACAATTCTATGGCAGGGATGCTGGAGACCAAGTGAGAGAACAGATGATAGTTGTATGTTCATTCAGGGATAAGTGAGTGGGATGTGGGTGTATAAACATGGGAACAAGTGTGTGGGAGTTTTGTGATGTGGGAGTTAGATTGAAACTTTGACTGGAAGCTGGATTCTATCTATCCAATCTTTAATCTGCTGTTTAACACACTGCACCACTCTATTGCTCTGTGTGTCAACGGTGGTTAGCAACTTTCTAAACAGCTGAGTGACCGGCTCAGCCGGAATCATGTACATTAGCTGTGGGCTTGAAACCGTATACAGCCCCAGCTGGGTAAGGACTGTAGAATTCCTCATTTCCAGGACATACAGGAGCCATGTTCTGAGGAGAATAGACAGACAATGATGGACAGAGACACACTTACCCTTCTGCCTTTCTCTCCACTCAGACCCGGAGGTCCTGCGAATCCTGTGGAACCCTGGCAAGGAAGGAAGGACATTTCTTAGAAACATAAATTCCACCAAAATAAAAAGTTGAACATTGGACTGACAATGTCACAATTAAACCTTCCTTCCCCACCATTACTACAACTGGAGGTACAGAAAAGGGAAGATTATGTGTTCACAGCAAACCTTGCAGCTTTTATTGATGGTGTGCATGGAGGAGGCCAAGCAGCCCATCATACCTGTGCTAGCCCTTTGCTGGAGGATCCCAAATGTATTCCCTTTGATCTCATCTTCACATCCCTACACTTGTCTTAGTTGCAAATCTCTCTCCTACTTTGCCTGCTCTCCGAGTGACCAATTCCTGCCTGCTATCCCTAACTGCCCTTGAGAAGGTCAGGATGAGCTACCTTCTTGATAACTCAATATTTTGTTGGGCCACACTGCCATGGGTCTGGAGTCACATGCAGGCCAAAGGGCAGATGTGGATTTACAATGATCTGATACACCAATGGTTGCCATTAAAGACTGCAGTTTATTATTCAAATGGGCAAAAAATGCTGACCTTATCGGTGAGGCACACATCCTGAGAATGAAGTGAACTAAACATTTTAGGTCAACATTCGCAGAATTTTTGAATTCAAGATGAACTGTGACCTTTCTCTAAACCTCCTAAAAAATGAGGGAAACAAATTAATACCATTTTTCTACATCCTATTCTCACAAGTTAACTCAGGATGTTGATGTGACGAACCTTGAACTTTGAACTTTAACCCCCCTTAACTCACCTTTGGACCTTTTCTTCCTGGGTACCCAGGTAGGCCAGGAACACCGAGAGCTCCCTGTTGTTCAGAAAAGAGAGTTTTTAAAAAAATCAATTGTGATTATTTAATACACATTACAGCTTGTTAAAATAATGAAACATTTCCAAATTTTACTTTATTCGGTAATGTGGGATGCAATCGTTTGGCCAACTGTTAATTATAAATGCATTGCCAATACCCTGAGCTCTTTCATCCATGAGGGCTCCTCCATTATTAGAATTTTCATCCTTCTTTTAGAGTCATCCACGCTTCTCTTTCCTCTCATTGTAACATCCTGGAGTCAGACAAGCTTTAACAGATGAACCATTTCTCTCCTCTTCCTACCCTCATTTCCACTCTTTGCACAACTCTATTATCCCTTCACTACCATTAGCAACCATTTGGTCTTTGACATCACCCATTCCACTTCCTTCTCCTCCCCCTCTGTCCATAGTGACCCTTTTTCAATTCTGCTGAAGAGTTATATCGAACTCAAAACCTTAACCCTGTTTCACTGACGATGCCAGATCTACTGAGTTTCTTCAGCACTTTCCGTTATCATAATCCCTTGATGATCTCAGTGTTTCTTCCATTCTGATTTTTTTTTAAATGCAGCCACACCCCTAGCCAAATTCCCATAGCTTCACTCAGGGCAACAGTGAATTCGGATATCCAGATCCTCAACTCTGGAATTCCCTCCCTAGGTTTCCTTCTCTCAGATGTTTTGCTTTAAATCAAGCTTCTGTCACCTATCTAGGAGGTTACATGGCCTCCTGCCCCCAGTCATTCACTTCCCCAAGTTCCTGACTGATGGGTTGATCAATCAACAATGGCAGCTGGAGTACCCATAATTCCTTGCATTTATGAAAGTGCTCCATTCATTATCTGGCTATCACCAACCATTTTTGGGTGCTCTGCATTTTGGGGACATTGCTTGGTGATGCAAGTCTGACAATAAAAAGATATGGTCAGAAATCATCCAATACCAGGTTATAGTTCCACAAGCTTTTGGAATGATGGTCCTTCACCTGACCAGTCACCTCCACATCATAATAAAATGATAAGAAGAGTTTCAACAATTTACTTTCACAAACCCATCCCTCCCACCTCATAGTAACTGGTAGGTTAAACACCATAGAGTGTGTAAACAGGCCCTTCGGCCCAACAAATCCATACCGACCCTCTGAAGAGTAACCCACCCAGAGCCATTTCCCTACATTTATCCCTGATGAATGCATCTAACGCAATGGGCAAGTTAGCATGGCTAATTCACCTGACCTGCACATCTTTGGACTGTGGGAGGAAACCAGAGCACCCGGAGGAAATCCACCCAGACACGGGGAGAACGTGCAAACTCCACACAGACAGTCGCCCGAGGCTGGAATTGAACCTGGGACCCTGGTGCTGTGAGGCAGCAGTGCTAACTACTGAGCCCCCTTTATTGGAGATAAACTCCAACAGACTCAGAAACAGATAGGGACATTAATAACTCAAGATTGGAGTGATCCATGTATATTTTTTTTCTCTGCCCAGGATACATCTCAGCAGGAGTTGGACACATCCCCAGAGTGAGACAAGAGACATAGAAACATAACGTAGACTTGTTATCTTTGCAGGGACTTAGAGAATTGATGCCAACAATAGGTTAGTGCTCCCAGGAGGTAAGGCAGTTGGGTGGGGGAGGGAAGTGCAGGAGCAGCTTGCTCATTGATGCCCTGAATGAGCATGATTTGGAGATGCCAGTGTTGGACTGTGGTGTACAAAGTTAAAAATCACACAACACCAGGTTATAGTCCAACAGGTTTAATTGGAAGCACACTAGCTTTCGCAGCGACGCTCCTTCACCTGACAATCACCTGATGAAGGAGCGTCGCTCCAAAACCTAGTGTGCGTCCAATTAAACCTGTTGGACTATAACCTGGTGTTGTGTGATTTTTATCTGAATTAGCAGTGTGTAATTGGGGAAGCCCCTCTCTATTGGACTCCAGTGGGTGTCAGAAAGTGGCGGCCTTGGGCTAAATAAATCATTGAGTTTGTCTCCCAGCTTAACTGAAGGTGTTTAAGTCACAGTCAGCCACCTTCTCCTTCCAATAAAAGCTCCATCGGCTTTCTGACACATTACGAAAAGCGCCCACGGTTCAGACTCCAAACACCAATCAGTCGAGTTCCTGTAACAAGCCAAATTCTTTCAATTTTCTAACAGACTGCCCTGCAGTCTCACACCTGAAAAGCAATCACTCTATTCTGTCAAGACAAGGCATGGAAAGCAATCTGAGAGCCACAGCTCCTATTAACAGATGAGAAAACCATCCTCACTTGCCTCCAGCTCACTGATTACTTCTTCTGTCCTTTGATGGCAAGACCATTCTGTCAGATTATCTGCTTTTTAAAGACATCTTTAATATTCTTAACTCTGTTTTTAAAAAATTCTCCTGTAAAGACACCCTCCTTATCTCTGTAACCCCCTCCAGCCCTACGACCCTCTTGTACATCTCAGAGAATAATCCCTCCACCCCTGGTGGCTTTGCCTTCAGGTGCCTGGCTCCCAAGTTGTACAACTCCCTCCTTAGACCACTTGCCTCTTTCATCTCTCTCTCTCTCACCTTCCTTCCTTAAACCGCGCTTTAGAACCTAGCTCTGTGATCAAGCTTTCGCTTACTCGTCTGTCCTCACGTGACTCGATGTCAAATTTCGCGGATGATGCTTTTGTGAATTGCATTGGCATGTTTAATGACAGTGAAGGAGCTGTATCATTGCAAACTGTTGTTGCTGCTTTCATTGGGTCAACCAGCCAATGACTAGTTTATCACGGGATATAGGAACGTTGTGACTCGGTCAGGTAATCCTCTTTGCCCCCCACATCTCAATTACTGGCATCATAAAATACTCTTGATTAGAGTGGTGTGATTCCTGATGAAGGGCTTTTGCCCAAAATGTCAATGCTCCTGCTCCCTCAGATGCTGCCTGACCTGTTGTGCTTTTCCAGCACCACTCTGATCTAGACTCTGATTTCCAGCATCTGCAGCCCTCACTTTGCCTTATAAAATACTCTGGCCTTTCTCAACATTGGTAGTTAGACTATTGTCACCTCTTTCACTAGCCTTCCTCACTGTCACCTTTGAAGGAACCATCGTTCGCAATCAGAGGCAAAATACTGTATGTTCAGCCACTAATAGGGGCAGGGGTGGGTGGGGTGGGGGAAGGTGAGGGAGAGGAATTTTCAGTTGTCAGGTAATCCTAAGTCTCTCTCTCTCACACTCACAGTGGCTCTGTGGTTATCACTGCTGCCTCACAGCACCAGAGACTCAGGTTCAATTGCAGCCTTGGATAACTGTCTGCGTGGAGTTTGCACATTCTCCCCGTGTCTGTGTGGATTTGCTCCGGTTTCCTTCCACAGTCCAAAGATGTACAGACCAGGTGAATTGGCCACGCTAAATTGCCCATAGTGTTAGGTGTATTAGTCAGAGGAAAATGGATCTGCGTGAGTTACTCTTTGGAGGGTCAGTGTGGACTTGTTGGGCTGAAGGGCCTGTTTCCACATTGTAAGGAATCTAATCTAAGCTCTCTCTCTCTGCTCAAAGCCATTTACCCAGAGGAGGGAGCAGGCTACCCACTCACATGTGACAGCTGCAGTTCAGCTTACTAATGCTCACTATAGGCCAAGTTTCGGAAGCCGGGAAACCCACAGGAAAATCCTACCCTGACTGGGGGGGTAAATCTGGGAGAAAAGGAGGACTGCAGATGCTGGCGATTAGAGTTGAGAGTGTGGTGCTGGAAAAGCACAGCAGGTCAGGCAGTATCCGAGGAGCAGGAGCATCAATGTCTTCATCAGGAATGTTGGGAGGCCCATGGGGGCTGAGAGATACATGGGAGGGGGTATGGGGCTGGGGAGAAAATAGCTGAGAGTGCGATAGGTAGATGGAGGTGGGGGGGTGATGGTGATAGGTCGGAGAGAAGGGAGGACTGGATAGGTGGGAAGGAAGATGGATAGGTGGGACAGTTCAAGAGGGCAGTGCTGAGTTGGAGGGTTGGATCTGGGATAAGGTGGAGGGGGAGGGGAAATGAGGAAACTAGTGAAATCCACATTGATGCCATGTGGTTGGAGTATCCCGAGGTGGAAGATGAGATGTTCTTCCTCCAGGTGTTGGGTGGCTGGGTAAATCTGCTTGAGGTTTGTCAGTCATGGTGGTCTTTTACACCTTGTTCCTGTTGCCAGGACAACTGGTCTTTGTTAACGAGCTGTGCAACACAAGATCGCTTCCTCAGGTCAGTTTGCAACAACCAACATCTCAGTGGTTAGGATACAGCACACACGGGTCCCCATGATGACAGGACCAGCTTACTGCACGAGTTCTCATTCTCCATGGGATCTTCCCTGAGCTCACCAGGTCAATGAGTCAAACTCAAACAGTCCAAGGATCGAGTTTTTCACAACTGCCCACCAGAAACTGGGTCTCACGGAGCATTTCACACAGAGCTTCCCAGCCTGTGGTTTGTGACATGGGCAGTCTATCATAGAATGGTACAATCCCTATAGTGTGGAAACAGGCCATTCGGCCCAACAAGCCCACACCGACCCTCTGAAGAGTAACCCACCGAGCCCCATTCCCCTACCCTATTGCTCTACATTTACTCCTGATTAATGCACCTAACCTACACATCCCTGAACACTATGGGCAAACTACCCATGGCCAATTCACCTGACAAGCACATCTTTGGATTGTGGGAGGAAACTGGAACACCCAGAGGAAACCCACACTGACATGGGGAGAATGTACAAACTCCACACAGGCTGGTACTTCCCGAGGCTGGAATCGAGCCCAGGGCGTGAGCCCATCATGAGCTCTGAGCCAGGAATGGGGTGCAGTTTTCACAGTCCCCAGGACTGGCCCTTCAACG
>NW_028270183.1:7632266-7634766 GCF_037043375.1 Chiloscyllium plagiosum
CAGGCAGCGGGCTGTGGAGGGGGTCGTGGACTGCCTACCCCTTTTCCGGTTATGTTAGAGCCTGGGTGTCTCTGGAGAAGGAGCACACGATGTCCACCAACACCCTGGAGTTGTTCAGGGAGAGGTGGGCGCCGCAGGGAGTGGAGTGCATTATTTCCCTGTCCAATACTATTTTGATTTAATCCCTGCCCTTCACTGTTTGATCACACAGCATTGCCCTTTGATGTGAAGGGCACTGCTTGTCACTGGCCACTCGGGTGTTTCCTTTCTTCCTGGTGGTGGAAACTGAATAAAGATTCGTATACCTTGTGTCTCTCACTGTGTCTCACACCTGCACACACACACCATGAGTGCTGGGGATAAAATAAGCACTATCGCAGTTAGGCGGTAATGTGGGGGGAAATAAGATAAAAAAAGATGAAAAAAATAAAAGGGGACAATTAGAGTTACTGCCACTCTGAAAGCTGCCTCTGAATGAGACAGGACTGGAGTCAAGGACTGTGCGCGGTGTAAATAAAGGGTGATCCGGCAACGGTATACCAGCCTCTGTTGTTATTTCACTTTCCTCAAAATAACACCGCAGATACGTTCAAATCCTGAGAAACCACACCCAGATTTCAGTTGAACATGCCATCTGATCATGCAGCACTGTCCCACGGCACTGTCCCAGCAGAATATTTCACAACCAAGTCTCTGGAGTGGGATGTGAACTCACAACCTTCAGACTCAGTGACAGATACACTGAGTCACAGCTGACAGACAAGTGAGCAATGGATGGGTTGTGCCCTGTCATTAGAGATGGATTGGGTAAACAGCCGAGGTCTTTTTCCCCAGGATAGGGGAGTCCAAAACTATTAGGAATAGGTTTAGGGTGAGAGGGGAAAGATTTAAAAAGGACTCGAGGGGTAACGTTTTCACACAGAGGGAGTTACGTGTATGGAATGAGCTGCCAGAGGAAGTGGTGGAGGCTGGTACAATTACAGCATTTAAAAGGCACTTGGATGGGTACATGAATAGGAAGGGTTTGGAGGGATATGGGCCAAATGCTGGCAAAAGGGACTAGATTAATTTAAGATATCTAGTCTTAATGGACCAATTGGACCAAGGGATCTGTTTACACACTGTATGATTCTAAGTCTGAATGACAGGTTGATATGACTGAAACACCGGGTGGCATGGTGTCTCAGTGGTTAGCACTGCTGCCTCACAGCGCCAGGGACCCGGGTTCAATTCCCGGCTCGGGCAACTGTCTGTGTGGAGTTTGTACACTTTTCCCGTGTCTGGGTGGGTTTGCTCCGGTTTCCTCCCACAGTCCAAGGATGTGCAGGTTAGGTGGATAGGCAATGGGAAATTGCCCGTAGTGTTAGGTGCATTAGTATAGGGGAATGGGTCTGGGTGGGTTACTCTTCACAGGATTGGTGTGGACTTGTTGGGCCTGTTTCCACACTGTAGGGAATCTAATCTAAAATAAAAACAAAACTCATGACCACTTCCATCTAGAAGGGCAAGGGCAAAAGTTACATGGGAACATCACCTCCTGCAAGTTTCCCTCCAATCCACTCACCAACTTGACTTGGAAGTACACTGCTGTTCTTTCACTGTTGCTGGGTTAAAATCCTAGAACACCCTCCCTAAGGGCACTGTGCGTGTCCCTACACCCCAAGGATTCAAGAAGGCAGCTCATCACCACTATCTCCAGGGAGGGATAATAAATGCTGAACCACCCCCATTGAATGAATGAGAAAATAAAATCAGAGTCTTCTCCTCATATTGACCATCCCCCTCAGTGCACTCATTGCCTCCTCCAATCATTCACAACTGTGAGTCTTCCCAACCCTATCTCCCTAGTTTGAGACTACGTTCTAGCAGATACGCCCAGTGCTAAGCAAGCCATTGAAACAGGCCATCCTCTTCCAAGATGAAGAATTCAAAATAAACTGGTGGGATTAAACGGTTAGTGGCAACTTGCCCCACCTCCCACCCCGCACCATTGGAAAACAAACCCCATCTTCAATTCCTTGGAAGCCCATCCCAGTGTGCCGATAGTACCAGCGAGTGTGATGTCACACTGATCTTCGACAGCGAAAACTTGCATTCGGATTTCAACAGACACTGACTTCAACATTTCATTGACAGTGAGGCTCTACTAGAATCCAGGAAAGGTGCACAATCCACTTCAATCCTGCTGTACCATGCATCCCTACAGGCCATTCGGTCCATCAAGTCCACACCAACCCTCTGAAGGGCATCCCATGCCTGTAACTCTGCATGGCTAACCCACCTAGCCTGCATATCCCTGGACATTACAGGTTAATTTAGCATGGCCAATCCACCCTAGCCTGTGCATTATGGGTAATTTAGCATGGCCATTACACCCTAGCCTGTGCACTATGGGTAATTTAGCATGGTCAATACACCCTAGCCTGTGCACTGTGGGCAATTTAGCATGGCCAATCCACCCTAACCTGCACACCTTTGGACTGTGGGAGGAAACCGGAGC
>NW_028270183.1:8609022-8706812 GCF_037043375.1 Chiloscyllium plagiosum
AGGTTGACATTCACTTGATTTATCTTGGTTACCTCAAAGCAGTATATCTCAGAAAGCAGGTGAGAAGTTCATCTCCCACCCCATTCTGACCGAGCTGCTGGAGAGATTTGACAGAGGGATGAAAATCCCATCCAATTCTTCTTACCTCCCCCCGACTCCCCCTCCTTGAGTGTTACCAGTCTGAGCCTCACTGTCTCCCTACAATAGGTAACAGCTGGGACAGGTTCCACCTCCCTCTCCCTCTATTACCTCACAGTGACGTTGATGAATTCCACCACCACAACCAACCATCAACGGGCCACAGCCTCAAAAACAGGGGATGAACGCCAGTTTTGTGGAGCACCAGAAACTGGACTTAATTGCTCAGATGACAGAATTCAGATGCAACATTCACCACCTGACACACAGATGGAGAATTTCCCGCTCATTAAAAAAGGCGAAGCCCCTTTAATGAAATACAAAAGTAGGCCATGGGTTTCTTCTGAGCGCTTTGTACCATTGTCCAGAAATTGAGAAAGGCTTATTTTGGTTGCTTCAACAAGCTGGCATTGTTTACTTCTCAATCCGTTGCCTATGCCAGGAAAGCTCAGAGGCCAAATTAATCCATCTTGAATATCCTCAAAATACTTGGCAACGGGCCCAAAGGCTGATAAGAGGGAGGGAGGGAGAGAGAGAGAGAGAGACCAACAGTGAGTGACAGACAGAATGAAACTATGAGAGAGAATAGTAATGCAGGAGAGGTGAGAGGAAATGAAAACAATTACATTGGCACAAAAGCGCTGCTATTAGACCCAGCCTTTTGAACATTGCAGTGTTATTCTTTGACCTTGCACCGACCATAGAGCTGCACCACAGAAAATGTGAGAAAGCAAAGAGTAATATTGTTGTGTGGGTGGTTCCCTGCCAAGTCGATGCCCATTACCATAAAGGCTTGTGGATAAGATACAATTATTTTGCAATGAAATCACTGCTACGAAATCCAAAATATATTTTTTCAAGCGCTGTTGTGTTTTCGGGAACCCATAATTGGTTTGACCTTTTCTCCTTCAAATGTTATTTGTTTGGCCAGAAGAAGTTGCTGGCAGTCTTTCTGCATTGCTAGGTTTTGGGAGGCTGCTGATTTCAGCTGGTTTGAGAGGTGCCCCTGCAATTGGGGTTAATGTTGTGCGACCCACAGCCTACACAGCGCAAAGGAGTTCATTTCACCAGCGCGTCCCATCCTCTGCAACCTCCACCAATACAGAGGGCAGGAGCAGCAACTCCGTTGCATATGAAGATCCTACTTTATGCACCAGATTGCACAAGGTCCCATGAGCCACAGAGAGGCGATGGCCTAGTGGTATTATCGCTGAATTGTTAATCCAGAGACCCAGATAAACATTCTGGGGACCCGGGTTCAAATCCCGCTATACCAGACAGTGGAATGTGAATCCAATAATAATAAAAAAAAGGTCTAATGATGACCATGAATCCATTGTCAATTGTTGGGAAAACCCATCTGGACCACTCATGTCCTTCAGCGAAGGAAGCTGGCAACCTTACCTAGCCTTGACAGCCAGGAGGATGCAAGAACACAGCAAGCCAAACAGCATCAGGAAGACGGGTTACACCTGAACGTCGACTTCCCCACCTCCTGATGCTGCCTGCCTTGCCGCGTTCCCCCAGCCTCCTGCCTGTCCCTCCTGATGCTGCCTGCCTTGCCGTGTTCCCCCAGCCTCCTGCCTGTCCCTCCTGATGCTGCCTGCCTTGCTGTGTTCCCCCAGCTCCCTGCCTGTCCCTCCTGATGCTGCCTGCCTTGCTGTGTTCCTCCAGCTCCCTGCCTGTCCCTCCTGATGCTGCCTGCCTTGCTGTGTTCCCCCAGCTCCCTGCCTGTCCCTCCTGATGCTGCCTGTCTTGCCGTGTTCCCCCAGCCTCCTGCCTGTCCCTCCTGATGCTGCCTGCCTTGCTGTGTTCTCCCAGCCTCCTGCCTGTCCCTCCTGATGCTGCCTGCCTTGCTGTGTTCTCCCAGCCTCCTGCCTGTCCCTCCTGATGCTGCCTGGCTTGCTGTGTTCCCTCAGCCTCCTGCTTTGCGACTTTGAATTCCAGCATCTGCAGTATCTAATCCTCGCCTATATGTGACTCCAGACCCACAGCAATGTGGTTGACTCTTAACTACCCAATGGGCAATAAAGGCTGGCTTAGTCAGTGACACCCTCATCCCATGAATAAAAAGAAATTTACATCCTATGTAGTAGATAAAGGAAGAGAAACAAATGGTTATTTTCATCACCAGAATGCCCCGTTC
Organism: Chiloscyllium plagiosum; assembly: GCF_037043375.1. Taxonomy (NCBI): domain Eukaryota; kingdom Metazoa; phylum Chordata; class Chondrichthyes; order Orectolobiformes; family Hemiscylliidae; genus Chiloscyllium; species Chiloscyllium plagiosum. Next base: position 8,611,307 of record NW_028270183.1, read on the forward strand.
CTGTGTGACAGGGAACTACCACTGCAGCACCAACTGGGATATGGACAACGACTACACGCCATTCTGAACCTGAAGCTAGCTTCCTGGACCAGCAGCAAGTCACAGTGTCAGAGGAATAGGGGGAGGTGTCAGACAGGGGAGGGGGAAATATGGCTTTATCGTCCTACAACGCCATGTCATTGTGTCACTAACCAGGGTGAGAAACCAAACCCGCACCTCCCTTTGCCATAATTCATAAGCCACCCATTCGGGAACTGGAAGGGCTATATTCTGGTTCAGACTCAGGTCTTCACCCTACCACTTAATAAAGGCAACAGGATAAACCAAACGGTGCAATCCTCAGAGTAACCCCTCCAGGAGATAGGAATGTGTGGTCACCTTTGCCCCCTGACTGCCATTACCTTTAGCAACACTCGTTAGAAATCCAAGTAAAGTTCCTCCAGCAGCACAGAACTGCCACATTTCAAAACAGGATTCAACCCATCGTTACTGGACTAACTCTCTGAACAAGCAATCTAATTCATGCCATTCTCCTGGCCTTGTTATTCAAGGTAGGGTGGGGGTGCAGGGATAAATGATGCAACTTGAAAGTTGGAGACCTTACTGAACAAGCTGTAGCAATCCCTGGGGTTATAATATTCTGGTGATGACGAGGAGATGGCCATTTTCTAATATTTTTTAAAAATGCTGTAACAATTCAAGTTGTTGGACAAACATTTGCAAACATTTTCCCTCAGCAAGGGGTACAGACAAGAGTTGGAAATGTCCTTGGATACCTGGCTGACAGGGGCTTGACCCCAACCTATTTTAACAGTTTCAGCTGTTAGTAACAGAGGAGTGGAAACAGGCCCTCACACTCTAATCTGACTGACCTATGACCTCTGTACTGCCAACTCTCAACTCTTAACTGAAAGTCCTTTTAGGGACTGAACAGGTCACATTCTTGACGGACGAGAATCTATCACGTTGACAAGGTCTTAAAAAGGTCTTGGAAATATTTTCAGGAGCTTCTAACAACCAAGAACGCTCTAAAAGCAATGATTATAGAGACTTGCAGACAAACAATTAAAATGGCTGCAGCAAGGTATTCGATTGGTGGGGGGGGGGGGGGTTGGGCAGTGATGTCATTGGTCTCGTAATCCAGAACCTCACGTTGTTGATGTGGGTTTCAATCCCAGCATGACAGATGGTGAAACTTGAATTTAATAATACTCCGGAATCAAAATGTACAAGGCCATGGGTCATGCAAACCACATTCAAGAGGGCATTGGACGATTATTTGGATATTAATAGTGTGTAGGGATATAGGGAAAAGGGCAGAGGAGCAGCACAAGGTAAGAGAAACAATGCAGGAAGGATGAGTTGAATGGCCTTACGCTGTACCGTAACAATTCAGCGCTTCTGAAGAGCTAAAAACCGCGGAGTAGAAATTCTTGGTGTTCGATGACTAACGTGGACGGACTGGCCCACAGAGCCTCTTCCTATGCTGCAAGACTCCACACCTGTAAGTGCAATCACATGAAGACTTAAGGAAGGAAATTGACCAAGCCTCTCTGGTCAGGCTTATGTGTGACTGCAGACCCACACCAATGTGGTTATAGAGTCACACTGCATGGAAACAGACCCTTCGATCCAATTTGTCCATGTCGACCAGACATCCCAATCTGACCTAGTCCCATTTGCCAGCATTTGGCCCATATCCCTCAAACCTATTCCTATATCCATCCTTTTAAATGTTGTAATTGTACCAGCCTCCACCATTTCCCCTGGCAGCTCATTCCATACACGCACCACCCTCTGCGTGAAAACTTTACCCCTCAGGTCCTTTTAAGTTGACTCTTAACCACCCTCTGGGCAACAGGGAAAGGTGATAAATGCTGGGCTGGCCACTAATAACCAAATCCCATGAGGGACTTTAAAGGAAAAGACTCTGGGTGGGTAGGCATTTTGTTTTACCAAAGGCATGCAGAGTTAGGAGAAAGAAACAGGTGAAAAGTGAGACAATTGTTAGTATGTTGACATTCTCAGGCAGCATGGTGGCTCAATGGTTAGCACTGCTGCCTCAAAGCACCAGGAACCCTGGTTCAATTCCAGCCTTGGGTGACAGTCTGTGTGGAGTTTGCACATTCTCCCTGTGTCTGTGTGGGTTTCCTCCTGCCTCCAAACCTGTCTTTCAGACCACGTGCAGCTTTGCATCAAGAGTCGCCAATCAGAAATGGCTGCTCTTCAGGGATCAAAGGTAAGCAGAAATCCTTCCCAATCAACAATTAGACATTTTGCTGAAGGCTATATCAAGCACACTTTAGACACAGGACTGGGATAGCCATCTAATGGTACGGTGACCAGGATTTCACCCAAGTGAAACTGTGGCCGTGCAAGTTTTCATTTTATTGAGAACTGTATTTTACGATAACACTAGGGATTGATTTCCGGTGGTCAAAGATCACCAAGGGAGGCAATAATCAAAGGAACGAGGTCAGGTTGGCACAAATTTGCTTCAGTGTGACCTTTCACCCACAGTGGTCACATACTAATAAATCCCAAAGGCCACAAACCTTTTATCCCTGTCCCACCCATCAGTCGCCCCCCCTCTACAGCTCACTTTAAAAAAACGTCTTCAGCCACAACAAAGGCCAGATGTTAGTGGTACTGTGATTAAAGTGTTTAAGGGCGAGGTGAATTGCCAGAACTATCCCAGTCAAAATTCCCTGACTCACTGCAAGTGACATCCCACGGGAAAACACAACTTTACATTCCTGCTGTCTGCAGTCAGACTTTCAATTCCTGTCAAACTGCAAATTTCCCACCTTCGGACATGCAGGTAACTGCAACTGGAATAGGAAGCTCATTATTTTCCATTTACTGACTAAATCAGTGTCATGTTCTCAAAAGGGATGAAAGAGAAAGGAGACTGTATTTGCAGGTAAAGTGTCTGGCAAAGGGTCCAACAAATCAGTCGGTCTCTGAGAAAGATTCACCAGCTGAGTTGGTAACTGCAGACTCTCGGCTCTTTGAATAACACTGCTCCAGAAGTTAAACAACTTACATTCGGCACCTTAATCCTAGCATAATGCACCAAAGCCCCTCACAGGGGTGTTAGTAAACCAGATTTGACACTGAACATAGAATATTACAGCACAGTACAGGTCCTTCAGCTCTTGATGTTGCGCCGACCTGTGGAACAAATCTGAAGCCCATCTAACCGACACTGTTCCATTTTCATCCATATCTTTATACGATGACCATTTAAATGCCCTTAAAGTTGGCGAATCTACTGCTGTTGCAGGCAGGGTGTTCCACGTCCCTACTACTTTCTGAATTAAGAAACTACCTCTGACCTCAGGCCTTTATCTATCACCCCTCAATTTAAAGCTATGTCCCCTCGTACTAGCTATCGCTATCCGAGGAGAAAGGCTCTCACTGTCTACCCTATCTAACCCTCTAATGATCTTATATGTCTCAATTAAGTCACACCTCAACCTTGTCTCTAAAGAAAACAGCCTCCAGTCCCTCAGCCTTTCCTCATAAGATGTTCCCTCCCAACCAGGCAACATCCTGGTAAATCTCCTGTGCACCCTTTCCAAAGCTTCCACATCCTTCCAATAATGCGGTGACCAGAACTGTACACAATACTCCCAAGTGCAGCCGCACCAGAGTTTTGTACAGCTGCAGCGTGACCTCGTGGCTCTGAAACTCAATCCCTCTACTAATAAAACCTAACACACTGTATGCCTTCTTAACAACCTTAACAACCTGGGTGGCAACTTTCAAGGATCTAAGTACACAGGCACAGATCTCTCTGCTCATCTACATTTCAAGAATCTTACCATGAGCCCAGTATTCCTTATTCCTGTTACTCCTTGAAAAGTGAATCACCTCACACTTTTCCACATTAAACTCCATTTGCCACCTCTTAGCCCAGCTCTGCAGTTTATCTATATCCCTCTGTAACCTGCAACATCCTTCAGTATTATCCACAACTCTACCGACTGTAGTGTGATCCGCAAATTTATCAACCTATCCTTCTACGCCCTCATCTAGGTCATTTATGAAAATGACAAACAGCAGTGGCCCCAAAACAGATCCTTGCAGTACCCCACTAGTAACTGAACTTCAGGGTGAAGATTTCCCATCAACCACCACCCTCTGTCTTCTTTCAACTAGCCAATGTCTGATCCAAACCACTAAATCACCCTCAATCCCATGCCTCTATATTTTGTGAAATAGCTTACTGTGGGGAACCTTCTCAAATACCTTACTGAAATCCATATACACTACATCAACCGCTTTACCCTCATTCACCTGTTTGGTTACCATCTCAAACGAAATGAGATCTCATATCCAAGTGGTTGCATATTCTCAAGTAGTTGAAACTTTATTGCTGGAACAGCACAGCAGGTCAGGCAGCATCCAGGGAACAGGAGATTCGACGTTTCGGGCACAGGCCCTTCTTCAGGAAGGGCCTGTGCCCGAAACGTCGAATCTCCTGTTCCCTGGATGCTGCCTGACCTGCTGTGCTGTTCCAGCAATAAAGTTTCAACTTTGATCTCCAGCATCTGCAGACCTCACTTTCTCCTATTCTCAAGTAGCTCAAGGAACAGAGCTACATGTGGATATGGGACAGTGGCTGAAGGAATGTGGCTGTCGAGCACAAACTACATCAAGGTCTGTTTAATCTTAGGCCCCACACTGATCTTGAGAGGGTGCAGAGGTTGATTTGATTGCTAACGGGGGATGAGGGACCTGAGCGACAAGACTATCGAGATTGGGGTTTTTGTCCTTAAAGCACAGCCAGTGAAAAGGAGCTCTGACAGCAAAGGGTTTGCATTAGCATGAGGTTCTGTCCAACAGCCTCCACCTGCGCCAAACACTCTCAGAACTCTACAAGGAGCAAGAGGACAGGGTCATAGTCATAGAGATGTACTGCACGGAAACAGACCATTCAGTCCAACTCATCCATGCTGACCAGATATCTGACATTATTCTCGTCCCATTTGCCAGCACTTGGCCCATCTCTCTCCAAACCCTTCCTATCCATATACCCATCCTGATGCCTTTTAAATCTTGTACAATTGCAACATGTAAAAGGCATTTGGATGGGTATATGAAGAGGAAGAGTTTGGAGGGATACGGGCTGGGTGCTGGCAGGTGGGACTAGATTGGGTTGGGATATTTGGTCAGCATGGACGGGTTGAACCGAAGGGTCTGTTTCCATGCAGTACATCTCTATGACTCAAGTGTTGTAATTGTACCAGCCTCCAACACCAAAATGGATAAATTTTCAAGGAGTTCTTAAGGAGGAGGAAAAGCCAGGCGTGCAGGAAGGTTCAAGAATTCCAGATCTTGGGCTGAGGCAGGGTTCACTTAAACACAAGATTCTCTAAATGCCATGTTTCAGAAGAGGTAATGGATCCAAGAGATCCTGTGGCAGGGGAGTTCTCCCAAGTGTCCCCTGCCACTTTATATCAGGGAAACCAGTTTATCAGATTATTATCACATTGTGGGGGCTGACTGTGCACTAATTGGTTGCCATGTTTCCAAGATTAAAAGGTTGTACAAAGCACTCTGGGATGTGCTGAAATGTCAAAAACACATGAGGAATTCAAGTATTACCAGCTAACTTGGAACAGAAGTAGGCCATTCAGCCCCTCAAGCCTGAGCCACCATTCAATGAGTTCATGGCTAATCTATGGCCTAACTCCATATGACTGCCTTTGGCCCAAATCCCTCAATACATTTGCTTAACAGAAGAGTAGGGTCTTGTGTAACTGCAGCATAGCTTCTGCATCCTGTACTCTAGTCCTCTAGGTATAAAGGGTGGCATTGCATTAGCTTTCTTGATTACTCTTTGCAGTGGTTTGTGACATTTTAAGATCAAAGCACCTTATCCTCCAAGTCTCTTTGGACATTCAGTGTATTTCACTCCACAGCATCCAGAAAGTACCCGGGCTCTATCCTTTCTTAGTCCAAAATGGATAACCGTACACTTGCTTACCCTGAACTCTATTACTCACCATAGCGGTGAATGAAAAATGTGCAGCTTACAGGACAGCAAGCACTCTCTGACCTCTGAATAATTTACGCAAGAACTCTGCATTTGAACACTGGTTGTTTGATCAATAGCTGCTTTGATTTGTTCTCTGAGAAAATTCACATGGAAAGCACATGCTGTGCAAGGCCATGAATACAGTGCAATGTGTTAAGCCACTGCTAGATTGTTATTAAAGCCCCTGGATTGGGAAGCACGAGCTGCTTTCTACAAGAACGTGGGCAGCAGTGCAGCTGGTGGGCAGAAGGTGCACAGTGATTAGACCATCACCACCCAACTGAGTGAGACCAGCAAGGTAAGTGAAGGCAAGGAAGGAGAAGTGGAGGGGGAAGCAATTTTACTGGAACCCTCAATCTCCTGATCAAATAGCAAGCTGCAAGAGATGGTGGCCTGGTAGGGACATGTTCCCCTGATGTGGTCATTTCAGAAGGCAGATGGGGGAGCTGATGGTCTAGTGGTATTACCTCTGGACAGTTACTGCAGAGACCCAGGTGGGGATCTGGGTTAGAATCCTGCCTAGGTAGATGGTGGAACTTAAATTCAACGAAAATAAATTGGGAATAGAGAGTCGAATGATGACCATGAATCCATTGTTGATCATCAGGGAAAACCCATCTACTTCACTAATGAACTTTAGGGAAGGAAACTGCCACCCTTACCTGGTCTGGCCTGCTTGGGACTCCAGACCCACAGCAATATGGTTGACTTTTAACTGCCCTCTGGGTAATTAGGGATGGGCAATAAATGCTGGCCTAGCCAGTGACGTCCTCATCCCGTGAATAAACAAAGAAAAAAATGATAATGGTCACAACCACATTGCACTGGGTCTAGAGTTACATATAATCCTGACAGGGTAAGGACACCGGATTTCCTCCCTAAAAACAGTTTGTTAGAGAACCTGATGGGTTTTTCCAAACAATGCAAATTTTAATCCCCAGCTGTTTGGATGGGGTTTGAACTTGCCAATGGATCATTTGTCCAGATCTCTGGATTACGTGCCTATTAACATGCCCAAGTATGCTCCTTTGTTGAAATCACATGGCCCCTCAGGCAGGGATGACTAACCATACAGACCAAAGGTTGAGCTGACCGAGTCTCTCTGGCTAATTTAACAGTCTTTACAGAAGTAGCCACAACGGGCTGGGTGGAGTGTTTCTAGAACATTCTTAGCATAGTTCAATGGTGAGATGTTAGGTGCCAGAAGAATGGATGTGGGATGGATTGGGATGGGGGGAGTGAGGCATCGGGCTCACCTCAAAAGTCCTGTACTTTTCAAACTCCACCTTGATTTTTGCATATGCAGTGTTTCAGAAAGCAGCTCACCACCACCTCTTCTAGGGCAACTGGAGTCGGGCAATAAACACTGGGCCCAGCCAGGGATACCCACATCCCACAGATGAACAAAAGTAGTTACTAGGATATTCTAGTCTCCCGGAATGTGACAAAATTCACCTTGGGTTATTTCCATTGGATTTCCCTGGGTAGTGTGCAATGCTAACACAATAGGCTTGACAGAAAAGTCCCATCCATTAGAAACTCCCAACCACTCTCTCTTCCCTCCCATCTATGCCATCACTTAACTAGAATCAAGAGGGTTTTTTTTTTCCACTGCTTTGTCCTTGCATGTGTTTGTGGGCGATGCTGGCAAGGTCAAATACAGGTCAACCACATTGCTGCTGTTCTCCAAACATATGTTGACCAGACAAGAGTTAGGACTGCAGATTTACTTCCCAGTTCCAAAGAGCCAAGGAAGCTACTTTTCTGTTTAAAAAGGGCAGTGAGCTTTACTCGGTATTTAACCCAGTGCTATCCTTACCCCAGGAGGGCCGGATGGGAATGGCATTGAGAGGATTTGACTTTTCGATTTACACCTCATTTCCAACAGTAGGCGAGGCTCACCCATCACTCCTGCTCTTGCAAGCACTTTAGCTCGCTGTCGGCATTACCTTGAATTTAAAATTCTCATCCTCGTGCTCACGTTGCTGTTGTTCTTGAGTCATATGTTGACCAGATGGAGTTAGGACTGCAGATTTACTTCCCATTTTAGCCAACCAGACAGATTTCAATGTTCACTTCAATTCCTGATATTGTGGAATCTAAATTCAGACAGATTCCTTAGTGGATATCAACCTGTGTCCTCAGAACATTAGCTCAGCAGGGAAAGACCACCATCTGAGGGTCCTCCTACTGAAGTTAAGCAGGTATCCGTTCAGTTATTGGACCCTCCCAACACCTCACAAGCAGGTCCAAGAAAGAACTGCCTTGATTTTGTTTTCTCGATAGAGTCAAACTCCAACGTCTGTCTGTTTCTCCATACACCGAACCGAACTGCATTAGTGACTGTATGTATATAAAGGTATTTTTATGAATAGAGTATACTTTTGAAACTGAAAGAAATTGCTTCAGCCTCTGGATTCATAACCCAGCAATTTCACAAATATACCACCATCCTCCCGAGGATTTTTTAAAAATGCACTGATTGACAACTGGAGAGACTGGACACAATTGGAACATCTCAGATGGAACACTTTGTGGTTAGTGCTGTAGCGATAGATATTTGCTGAGGGAACAGATATGCATCTAATGAGTTCAGTACCCCTGCAATATTCAGGCAGCAGAAACATCAGCTCAAAGTCGTCCTCATGATCAAACAGAAACTGCATATGTCTGCATTTTGAAGGTTTGAGTTCAACATTGCTGCTACCAACTGCTGGGAAGGAGGGAATTTTATTTTCAGTTCAACCGAGTAGAGGTAACATTACTCTGCATTTTGACCCCTTGTTGCCCCTATCCCAGGAGCGTTTGATTAGATTAGGTTAGATTCTTTAGATTAAATTCTGTACAGTGTGGAAACAGGCCATTTGGCCGAACAAGTCCACACCAACTTTCCATCGAGTAATCCACCCAAACCCATTTCCCTGCAGTTACCCCGGACTAATACACCGAACACTACAGGCAATTTAGCATGGCCAATTCACCGAACTTGCACACCTTTGGATTGTGGGAGGAAGCTGGAGCACCCAATGGAAACCCACGCAGACACGGGGGAGAACATGCAAACGCCACACAGACACCCAAGGCTGGAATCGAATCCAGGTCTCTGGCGTTGTGAGGCAGCAGTGCTAACCACTGAGCCACCGTGCCGTTTGATGGGGACCGAGTTGAGGGAATATCACTTTTATTTTGAAGGAATCAAAAGAACATTATGTAGAGTTGCATAGAGCCAAGGAAACTACTTTTCAGTTTGAAAAGGGCAATGAGCTTTACACTGTATTTACCTCAGTGCTATCCCTATCGCAGGAGTGCCTGATGGGAACGGTGTTGAGGGACCTTGACGTTTTGGTTTACACCTCATTTACAAGAACAGGCTGGGCTCACCCATCACTCCTGCTCTTGCAAGTACTTTAGTTCCCAGTCCAGCATTACCTTGAATTTAAAACTGCTATCCTTGTGCTCACATTCCTCTAGTGGCCTCATCTCTCACCGTCTAGGTAACTTCCTCCATTCCTACAGCATCCGAGACATCAGCGTGTTCCCAGTTCTGACTTCTTGCGCATCAGACAACTGGACTGGGCCTGGACGTAGAGCTCTGTAATTCGCCTGCTTCCTCCTCCTCATTTTAAGATACACCCTTAAGCTTCCCTGTGAACCAAACTTACCGTCTCCTGTCACAATACTTTACAAAGCTTCATGTCACACTTGGAGCGGCAGTGCTCCAGTGAAGTGACTTGCGTGCATCGCACTAAGGTGCTAGATAAATGCAAGTTGTCGCCAATCGCAATAAATTGTTATTTTGGTGAGTGAGTGAAGGACAGATGTTGCTTGTGGACCTCCATACCACCAGAAAAATTTGGGCACCAGCTGGAACCACACCTTGCTGCAAGAAATGACATGAAAAAGCAGAGACTGCAAGATGGGCTGGAATTGCTCTGTTAGATGGACATCAATAAGAAAGCTGCATTGATGTAGCGCTTTTCACAACTGCTAACAATCAACAGTCACTTATGTGACCTGAAAAACAGCAAGATCCCACAAAGACCAACCTGAGAACGACCAGATCATCGGTGTTTGCTCCCTCGATTGAGGGATAGATATTGAGTGGGCAATTGGGGATAACTCCCCTGCTCTTTGTGATCTTTTATATACTGCATTCAATTCTGGTCTCCCTGCTGTGGAAAATGACGTTATTGAACTGAAAAGATTTACAAGGATGTTGTCAGGTTTGTGCTACAGGGAAAACCTGAGGCAGTGACCTTATAGAAGTTTATCAAGGTCATGAGGAGCATGGATGGGTGAATAACAAAGGGTAGGGGAGTCCAAAACTGGAGGGCATAGGTTTGAGGTGAAAGGGTAAAGATTTAAAAGGGACCTAAGGGGCAACCTTTTCACACAGAGGGTGGTGAGTGTATGGAATGAGCTGCCAGAGGAAGTGGAGGAGGTTGGTACAATCACAATATTTAAAAGGCATCTGGATGGGTATATGAATAGGAAGGGTTTAGAGGGATATGGGCCAAATGCTGGCAAATGGGACTAGATTAATTTCTGATATCTGGTCGGCATGGACAAGTTGGACCAAAGGGTCTGTTTCCGTGCTGTACATCTCTACAAATCTGGCTCTATCACTCAATATCAACCTCAGATGGCCGGTTGTCCTTCAGTTTAATGTCATATTCAAACATTAAGCATCTCAGGCAGTGCAGCACCCTCAGTACTGCACTGGGAGAGTCAGCCTCGACTCTCGATTGTGAGAGAACGGTTCAGATTCAGCATTTAAACTGTATGCAAGCTGCTGTTCCCCTGAAACGCGCAAAGCCTGGCCTGACTGAGCATTCCAGCTGAAGCAGTGACCAGAGGCCTCAACGCAACAAGTCCCTGGGAAATGACAAGAACACGGAAATAAGACAAGCTCGACAGAGTAAACAATGTTTTGGGAGCAAGTGAAACTTGGAGGAAATGAAGAAAAATGGCTCTGCTCCTGAAAGCACAACCAAACAGCACTTTAAAATATCCCAAACTACAGGGCCCGGTTCCAAACATAACAGTGCAACAGCATCAGCCCAACCGACTGCAAGAAGGAAAAGTTTCTGAAATGCTGCTTAATGTTAACAGGAAATAGTTTGAAAAGTGGCATTAGTTTGTGTGTTTAACCTGAAACAGTGCCAGAGTATTTTCAACCTTAATGTGGCTTCACTACTTAATGTGTACAGGAAATATGACACAGGGTTGGAGGTATAGAGAGGGTCTGGCCCGGGAAAGACCCAGATCCTGGCTCTGACCCAAACTGATTCGCCAGTAAAACACAGCCAACTCGAACTGTGAAAAAAAATCCAGCCGTACAACTGCACGCTTGCCCTCGCAATGCTGAGCTGCCCCTGGAGGGAGAATGCTCAACTGTGCAATGGCTGGGGGGGGGGGGGGGTGAATAACCTGAGAGGGAATAACAAATCGGAGGGCAACACAGACAGCTTTCCATGCCCTCCCCCCAGCAGTGTCTCACACACACACCACCCTCTCTTGAAAAAATTGTCCCTTGCACTCTTTTCAATCTTTCCCGTCTCACCTTAAACCTCTGTCCACTGGTTTTAGACTCCCTTACCATGGGGTGGAGTTGTCCGCTATCTACCTTATCTATACCCGTCATGATTTTATAGACCTCTGTAAGGTCACCCCTCAGTCTCCTACACTCCAGGGGGAAAAAAAGTGCCAGCCTGTCCAGCCTCTCCTTATAACACAAACACTCCAGTCCAGGAAGCATCCCAGTAAATCTTTTCTGCATTCTTTCTGGTTAATAACATCCTTTCTATAATGAGGTGACCAGAACTGCACAGTGCTCCAAATGTGGTCTCACCAATGTCTTGTACAGCTGCCACAAGACATTCCAACTCCAATACTAAAATACTCTGACTGATTAAATCCTTCTTCACCGCCCTGTCTACCTGCAACTCTATTTCCAAGAAGTTATGAACCCGTACCCCTAGATCTCTTCGTTCTAGAACACTCCCCAAGGCCCTACCGTTGAATGTGCAAGTTCTGTCCTGGTTTGACCACCAAAATGCAACACCTTGCATTTATCTCAAATTCCATCAGCCATTCATTAGCCCACTGACCCAGTTGATCAAGATCTCCCGGTATTCCCCTATAATCTTCTTCACTGTCCACCACACCACCAATCTTGGTGTCATCCACAAACTTACTGACCATGTCTCCGAAATACTCATCCAGATCATACATCTAAATGATAAAATGGAGGAGAACAGGGGAGGGGAAGCAATTTTAGAGGAACCCTCAAAATCTTCCAATTACACAGCAAGCTACAAGAGGTGATGGCCTGGTAGGGACATGTTCCCCGATGTGGTCATTTCAGAGGGCAGATAATAGTCACAACCACATTGTTGTGGGTCTGGAGTCACATATAATCCTCACTGGATAAGGACACCAGATTTCCAACCTGAAAAACAGATCATTGGTGAACCTTCTTCATCAGCAACTGTCCCGTTCCACCAGCGCCCCCCCGGGAATGCCACACTTTCCACATTTGGGATTCCCTCCAACAATGTTCCTCCCTTCCTGAAAGTCAGTTCCTAGCCCCTGGAGTGATCCACACCTCGCAGAGAGCCTGGACAAGCTCCTCTGGTAGAAGTGAATCAAAGCCACATGGACTGCTGTGGTTCAAGGCAACTGCTTGTAACCACCTTCTCAAGGGTGACCTGGAATGGGCAGGATCTGATGGCTTTTTGTGGTCCGTCCACATCCGATGAATCGTTTCTCATGTAAAACCAGCTTCACTGGAAATTGCAGAGTCGGAATGACACTGGAGTTGGGGAAGGCAGGAGCAGAACGAATTCAGAAATGCACAGGATAAAAATCAACTTGGATTAGGAACGTGGAGAGAGAGAGGTTTACTGGGACATCATTGAGGTCTTCTTATGACGCAGCACAATGTGTTTTGTTCTTGCAATGAACAACCCGTAGCTAAAAATCAAAACCTAACAATAAAAGGAAGCAATAATCTAGTGACAGGATCCTTCCTAGCATTACACAAGGGTTCCTGTGACACGTAGCAAAAACTCATACTTATGAACAGGATCTCTAAGTAGAGTGTATTAATATTAATTTTAAACACACAAATGTTTGCTCGCACGTATGAACCAGTTATTTTATGTTGTACTGGATTGTGATCTGACTCGCATACAAATTGACTTCTGAATGCATTCAAGAAAGGAACCTATTTGTAACCTGGGCTCTGCTATACTTGTAGTTTTCACTCAGACCCTCAGTTTAAATGCAAGCTTCTGTAAAACATACTGCAAGGAACAGCACATTGAAGGGAACAAGTATCTGGGAGCTCAGCGAATGGAGAGAACAATGGTCCCTGTCTCTAACCAAAAAGGATAGAGAAAGAGGGGACAAGATGGAAGAAGCAATAAAACAAATCCAGGTCAACAAAAGGAAATAGAAAAGGGATTAAGAAAGAGGGAGCAAAAATAGAGGAAAGTAAGGAAATGTAAATTCCTCAAGAAGAACTTACTGGCTGTAGAAATGAGATTCAATGGTGGATGTTCCTCCAGCCAAAGAGATTGTCTGGCATTATCTGAAGTTATCGATAGGGTAAATATTCCTGTACGACCAAGAATTATCTGTATTGGAGGGGTGACCTTTTCGGGTTTTACAAAATCATGAGGGGCTTAGATAGGATAAATAGACAAAGTCTTTTCCCTGGGGTCGGGGTGTCCAGAACTAGAGGGCATAGGTTTAGGGTGAGAGGGGAAAGATATAAAAGGGACCATAAGGGTCAACCTTTTCACGCAGAGGGTGGTACGTGTATGGAATGAGCTGAAGAGGAAGTGGTGGAGGCTGGTATAATTACAACATTTAAAAGGCATCTGGATGGGTATATGAATAGGAAGAGTGTGGAGGGATATGGGCCGGGTGCTGGCAGGTGGGACTAGATTGAGTTGGGATATCTGGTCGGCATGGACGAGTTGGACCAAAGGGTTTGTTTCCGTGCTGTATATCTCTATGACTCAATGGATTTAGGGGGAAACTGATAGGCAGGTGCCATAAGATCATAAGAAGCCAAGCACAAGTTGTCACTTGTATGAGGCAAATCAGCAAATCAAATCGACCCTTTCCAGAGATTGGCAACACTGGCCACATCGAAGTCATCTGCATCCAAGTGACAATGTGCACTCTTAAATCTGTTTCCAGGAAGGATGGGCATTAGATGCTGTTACCAAAGGGAGGCCAGGATGGGGTCGCAGTGAGAAAAGGTTGCCCCATTCTAGAATGCTGAGCCTGCGATTGTTCTCAAAATAGCTTTCTGTCCCCAGTCGCCCCTTAGACTTCCCCAAATCTGCTCACTCGCAGTTTCGCGCACTGTACAAGAATGAAAGCAGACAGCAAATGACGACAGGAGGATATCACATGACCAGCCGGGTTCCTAAACTACTAACCACAGCCTAGCCACACATCAACTGAATCAGTGCAGTGGTCATCAAAACTTCGGATTCAGGAGGAAAACCAGCAGGGACAGAATAGCCAAGTTTTAAAAACTTTCCAAATGTCAACTGTTTGAAAAAAAAATTAATTTCTAGATTACTTAATTATGTTTTTTTTGTTGGCCAGATCCATCCAAAATGAGCAAATTTGATTTTTATGTTGGTGAATAATGATTATCTGTCGATTCCGAATTAATTTTGCCTCATGCACTTTCCCTAGCCACAAATGAAAACTCAGTCTGAATTGCAGCAGAGTAAAAACAAAGCTATTCTCACACATCAATCATTTTGATTCAGAAAAATGGTGGCTCAGTATTAAAATTAAACTTGGGCATGAATTATCAGTTAGACTACTTATCCTCCCCATTATACACGGCCAGAGAGCACTGTTGAACTGGCAATACAATGGAAGTCTCCCCGAACTGGGCGGCATGGTGGCTCAATGGTTAGCATGGCTACCTCACAGCACCAGAGAGCCAGGTTCAATTCCACCCTTGGTGACTGAGTGGAATTTGCACCATTCTCCCAGAGTCTGCGTGGCTTTGCTCCAGTTTCCTCCCACAGTCCAAAGATGTGCAGGTTAGAGTGGATTGGCTGTGCTAGATTGCCCATAGTGTCCAGGGATGTGCAGGCTGGGTGGGTTAGCCATGGGAAATGTCGAGTAACAGGGATAAGGTAGCAGGGCGGGTTTGGGTGGGATGCTGTTTGGAGAGTCGATGGGCCGAATGGCCTACTTCCATGCTTTAGGGATTCTAACTCCAACACATTGAATGACTACAGCACAGCAGAAGTGTACAGGGTGTTACAGTCTGTTAGGGCATTGATGGCTCACGCCACCAGTCACACAGTGGGCACTTTGGATTGGGCCAAAGCCACTTCAAGTCAATACAGGCTGAAACAAATAACCTTTTTGACATGTAACCCTCTTACTACTACCGCGGGAGCAAACATTGGAAAGGAGAGAACAGAAGAACATGAGGGACCCCCATAGAATAACCATTTGGCCATTCTCGCATTAACCACAGAGGGTCTGTCACTGGAACAAGCAGATGCCTTTGTTAAAAGGGCTACAAAAACACTGGCAATTGTAGCCCAGTTCTCCAGCACACCCACCCTGAGAGCTCAGCAGTATGAATTACCCTCTTCAGTCTGAAATTCCAACAGCGCGGCCAATTTTGACTGGACACAGTCCTGGAGACTTATTCATGTGGCCTCCAAACTACCACCTGATGAAGGAGCGTCGCTCCAAAAGCTAGTGCTTCCAAATAAACCTGTTGGACTATAACCTGGTGTTGTGTGATTTTTAACACCAAACATTTCACCCTTGAAAGCATTTTCTGCCAAGCTCCAATCTTTCTTAAACTAAGCTTGAATAAAAAAAAAAGTATTCTAAGAAATAAGAAACACAAAACATATGTTTTTTTTCAGGTTTTCCAACTGGGTTTAGAAGGGGAGATTGCTGATGCCAAAACTGGAACAGAAATTCTCGCAGGTTTCGAACAAAGCCTCACTGGAAATCTTGGGTGTTTCCAGAAACTGGATTTGGAGAATTCTTCTACAAATTTCACTTGTGTCAGCCTCTGGCAATTTAATTGCTAGCACAGCAAATGTCAACACGTTCACCAATCTGTGCTTACAACTCTCCCTGAGTGCACCCATTGAGAGGATCAGTGAACTCAATGGTATTCACTAGCGCCTGATGCATGAAAGAAAATAGCGAGAGACGGCCGCTTGACAGAGCGATGTCCAAAGCCGCAGCATTGTTCCTATCTGCTTCCTGTCAGCAACAACTCAAGATGGTTCAAGGTAGGGCGGCATGGTGGCTCAGTGGTTAGCACTGCTGCCTCACAGCGCCAGGGACCAGGGTCCGATTCCAGCCTCGGGCGATGGATTGTGCAAACTCCACACATTCTCCCCGTGTCTGCGTGGGTTCCCTCTGCGTGCTCCAGTTTCCTCCCACAATCCAAAGATGTGCAGGTCAGGGTGAATTGGCCAGGCTAAATTGCCCATAGTGTTAGGTGCATTAGTCAGAGGGAAATGGGTCTGGGTGGGTTACTCTTCAGAGGGTCAGCGTGGACTTGCTGGGCCAAATAGTCTGTTTCCACACTGTATGGATTCTAATCTAACCTCTAATTCCAGAGGAACGTTTGATGACCAGGGACGGTTCCAGTGTCTCGGTCAACAGCTCACCACCACCACCATTTGCTTCAGCGTTCAGTCTAAAACCAGGAGTAATTTTCTGTCATAGTTCCCTTGCCTGTGGAGCCAAGTGTCATAGAGTTGCACAGCACAGGAGAGGCATTTCTGCATCCAACCTATTCGCAAGCATCCCATAAATGCTCACCCACACACTTTTCAAAGGTTGCAAGGTTTACACCTCAACTACCTTCCCAGACAGTGCATTCCAAATCCCCACCACTCTCTGGGTAAAATATATTTCCTCAAACTCCCTCCAAAGCTCCTGCCCCTCACTGTAAAACTGTGCTTTTTCATTATCGACCTATCAACAAAGTAGAGAAGCTGCTTCCTATCCAATCTGTTTGTGTTTCTCATAATCTTACACATGTCTATCAGACCTCCCTCAACCTTCTCTGCTTGGAAGGGAGGAATCCCAGCTGATCCAGCCTCTCTTCATCACTAATAGCTGGTGATATCAACACAGAGTGCTCGGGAAACACAGCAAGTCTGGCAGCATCTATGGAGAGCAAAACACAGTTAACTTTTTGAGTCCAGCGTTACTCTTCATCAACATGGTTCTGAGGAAGGGTCACTGGACTCGAAATGTTAGCTGTGTTTCTCTCTCCTCAGATGCTGCCAGACTTGCTGAGTTTCTCCAGAAATTTCTGTGTTTGGTTCAGATTTTCAGCATCTGTAGTTCTTTGTTTAATTTTAATATCCTGGTGAATCTCCTGTGCACATCCTCCAGTGCAAATACACCCTTCCTTCATATTACTCCAGCTATAGCCCAAACATAGTTCTGTACAGCTCCAGCATCACCTCTCTGGCACCTGATGAAAGGCTTATACCTGAAACATCAATTGCTCCTGCTCCTAGCCATAGGAAATTCTGGGTTTCAGGGCTAGGCTAGGGGCGGGGGTCCAGGAGGGATGTGCTTCATAAGGTCGGCGTGAACTAGATGGGCCGAATGGCCTGCTTCCACGCTGTAGGGATTCTTTGATAACCCAACCCGTCATTATTGTGAATAAAACAGGGGGGGAAAATAAGTCACGTTCACACAGAGGATTTGCAGTTTTGGCAATCAACCTACAATATGCATCTTCCCTAGCACCACTCTAATCTTGACTCTGATCTCCAGCATCAGCAGTCCTCATTTTTGCCTTTCAGGATGTTAGACTAACCCCCAACTACCTCTCTAGCTTCTGGTGAATATTTCACCACTTACTGCACAGAACACCAACATTTTTCACTCCAGCTTGCAGTCTGTCCATATCACCAATGAGGATCTCAGTAACACTCGAGTGTGGGAAACGTCCACTTGAACAGTGAAAAGCTAAGAGATATTCCCCACCTCAGGTACAGTCCAGTGCCACAGAGTGCACTTGAATGGAAGCAAGCCAGGCCAGGGTGAATACAGACCAGACATCAATGGCTCAGTGGTTAGCACTGCTGCCTCACAGCGCCAGGGACCCAGGTTCGATTCCAGCCTTGGGTGACTGCCTGTGTGGAGTGCACATTCTCCCCGTGTCTGCGTGGGTTTCCTTCGGGTGCCCTGGTTTCCTCCCACAGTCCAAAGATGCGCAGATTGGGTTGATTGGCCATGCTTAATTGTTTTGTAGTGTCCAGGGATATGCAGGCTAGGCAGGTTAGCCATGGGAAATGCTGGGTTACAGGGCTAGGCTAGGGGCGCTTCAGAAGGTCAGCGTGAATTAGATGGGCCGAATGGCCTGCTTCCACGCTGTAGGGATTCTTTGATAACCCAACCCGCCATTATTGCGAATAAGACAGGGGGGAAAAAAGTAAGTCACTTTCACACAGAGGATTTGCAGTTTCGGCAATCAACCTACAGTATGTAACTTTTTTTTGGTACCCAATAAATCAAAAATACACATCAGAACAGATTAACAAAGCCAGCGTAATTATTATCTAAAATTACAGCCCAACTGCATTTGAAATTACAAGAGTCTGACTGGAGTAAAGCAGAACGCATTCCAGACAGAAAAATGTGGCAACAGGTCTGGGCAGAGCAGGCAAGCTGGTACAGCACTGTGCTCTGTGCTGTTGGACGACCTGCACTTCCTTATTTGTACAGTCTTTGGCCTTTAAGAAAGAAAGGCCTCATCCAAGCGCTGGAATTTCTGAAACAGTCTGACAGAGTGAATTATTTTTTTGTGCAGCATGTCGTGTGGGCATGACGTGATAGGTAACCTGGTTACAGACAAGCGGGACGACAGGTTTGCGTTGTCAGTTTAGGAACGGACCTCAGTCAGAATTCCAACTGAGTTCTCTTGTTCCTTGAAACAGTGCCTTTTAATACCCAGCTCAACAAGTTAGGACAGCACCAGGGTTTAATGTGTTGCCTGTACAGCAGCAGTTTCAGCATTGAAATGCAACCAACATTGGCTCCAGAACATGCTGTGCTAAGACACCACACTGAAACCGTTCTATGAACTCTGTATCTGGGGCTGCTTTTGCCTCTTTGATTTTTTCCAACCTATGTAGAGATTAAAATCCTGCACGATCCTTATCATGCCTTCTGACAAGCTAATTCTTGCAGCATCTGTGGAGACAGAAACCGAGTCATTATTTCGAGTCTGGTATGGGCTCTTCCCCAGAAGACTCTAAACATGAACTCTTGTTTCTCTCTCCACAGATGCTGCCAGACCTGCTGAGTTTCTCCAGCATTTTTGGTGTTTGTTCAGATTTCCAGCATCCGCAGTGTTTATGCCTTTATCCCATTAATTCCTCCTTTATATCCCATCATACTGAGAGATTACTGGTCAGGCTCCTGCTCCTAATTCTTACGACCTGAAGTTCTTTGACAACTGCACCCTCCATCGAGCGATGCTACAGAAACTGATCATTCCTGTATTGAAGCATGTCTGCAGGGAAGTGACGCCTGTCCTGTTTGGAGGTGCCCCTTCAGCCCCCGACTTTGTGGTAAGGCCCCGAATTGGTCATTCCCCCTGCACAAACAGGTCTGCCTCAGAGAGCGACCGGTTCTCTCTTTCCCTCACCCTCTCAAATCATATCTTGTTCATTGCGCCATTACCCAGAGGTACACCCAAACCCCAAAAAAACTCTATCAGGCGTGCCTATATTTCTTACTCGCTGTTTTATCATCACTTTTGTCAAAACATTTTTAAAAACGGTCAAACATTTTCAGCCCCATTCTTGTAAGTAAAAGAAAGAATGGACTGCTGGGAAATCTGCATCCTGAACCAACTATCTGAGCACTTAAAGGGACCTAAAAATGGTTGACTGTCTATTTGTGCTCATCTTCAGAAATAAAAACTACTTATGGCAGGGATTTCAATGTAAAATTTCCCTTTGAAATGTGGTAAAAAACCCTTTGAAACCCACACAATGTGTTGACGATGAATCTCACTGATGCGCCATAGCTCCGAAATCCCCCACATATCGGTGTTAGCTGGATTACCACACACACCTTAATGGTCAGGTGCTTGTTTTCAAATAGCCTCTTGTTGTCCTGTAGATCCCTATGACTCTGAATGCTCTACACACATTGCAAGCCCCCAAGTGCAGCCGGGACGGTCACAGTTTAGAAGGGATGTGGAAAAAGGGAATTAAAGCAGATTGGAGCTTCTTTGTACGAATCTAAGAACCAGGAGCAGGAGTAGGCCGTCTGTCTCCTCGAGCCTGCTCCGCCATTCAATACGATCATGGCTGATTTTTTCATGGACTCAGCTCCACTTACCCATCCTCTCACCATAACCCTTAATTCCTTTACTGTTCAAACATTTATCTTTGCCTTAAAAACATTCAACGAGGTAGTCTTAATGGCTTCACTGGGCAGGGAATTCCACAGATTCACAACTCTTTGGGAGAAGAAGTTCCTCCTCAGCTCAGTCCTAAATCTGCTCCCCGTTATTTTGAGGCTATGCCCCAAGTTCTGGTTTCAGTGGAAACAACCTCTGTGCTTCTATCCTGTCTATTCCCTTCAAAATTTTCTATGTTTCGATAAGATCTCCTCTTCTCAATTCCAATGAGTACAGTCCCAGTCTACTCAGTCTCTCCTTACAAGGCAACCCTTCCAACTCCAGAACCAACCGAGTGAACCGGTGTCTGCCCATTATCATACCAACCGAGTGAACCAATGTATGCCCATTATCATACCAGGGTATCAGAGTGGTTATGGGATCATTCACAGGCAGGAGACCATTCAGTTTATCATCTCTGTGCTAGTTCTCTCAAAGAGCTGTCCATTCCCTGTAACCCCGCAAATGTTCTCTCTTCAGATGTTTTCCCCCTATTGTCTCCACCAGCCCACACACTCAGGCTATGCATTCCTGGCCTAAATAATCACTGGTGCTGGTCTGTTCACAGTTACCCACCCTCAGAACAGGTACCAGTAGGTGTCAATCCACTGGCCTGCTGTTGGCCAGTGAAAGAACATGTGGAAGGCCAAGGTGGGACACACTGCTTTTGTAGGTGAATAGGCTAATCATTTTGGATCACATAACGGAGAAGTCTAACATCTACAGGGTCATGCAGCCAAGAAACTCACCTTGCTTGGGGTGGGGGGGGGGGGGGGGGGGTGTGTGTGTGTGTGTGTGCAGAGATCGATGTCCTATTACTCACAGTCATAAACCATTACAAGTCATCTCCCCTTACCCCTTTGACCATCTACCCTTTAGTGAGTAAGACAATCCCAGGATGCCACACGCACTGGCAGCGGGAGTCCAATCAGAGTCTTGCTTCCAAAATGCTTGCAGTCAACACACCGGTGCGTGACAACGGCAGCTGTGGGACCCATCAACCGTTCCTCCGCAATTAGGAACCTGACAGGATCGAGTCGAATGCGGAATCATGTACAAAGCAAAATTTGGTCAGTGTGCCACATTGCACAAAGAGGAAGTCTGGATGCCTGATCACTTTCTCTTCTGCTCTCGGAAACGGCGTACAACCTAGACATCCACAGAGATGTGACAGTATGGAAAGAGGGCCTTTGGCCCATCGAGCCTGTGCTGATCATTATCCATTTATCTCTGCAGTTGGACTGCAACCTTGGTTGTGATGGTGTTTCAAAACTCAATAAATATTTAAATGCCTCGAGAGTTCCTGCCTCTACCACCCTTTCAGGCAGCGAGTTCCAACAACTCTCTGGTGATAAAACAAAATCTTACCCTCCAACTTCCTTTCAACCTCCTGCTCCTTCCCTTAAAACTGTGCTCCCCCCTGGGTAATTGTCCCCTCTATAAAAGGGGGAATTTTCCTGTCTGTCCAACCCGTCCGCTTCTCTCAAAACTCCGAACACCTCAATCAGGTCTCCCGGCCCTCTCTATACCAAGGAAAACAACCCCAACCTGACTCATCTCTCCCAGAGCTGAATCACTCCAGTCCAGGCAACATCCTGGTCAATCTCCTCTGTACCCTCTCCGGGCATCACCTATGGAATATTTCCTGATTGTTCCCCTCTCACTGCTAGACACTGTTGGCCTGTAGTTTCCCCCAGCCCGTCCCAACATCCCGTGGTAATGCCACGTGGCATGATCTCTGACAAAAGGTCACTGACATGCGACGCATGCTCCATCCTACCCTCTTGGCTGTCTCACTGGGGCATTTCCAGCGTTCTCTGCTCTTTTGTCAGATTGCCAACCTCTGCAGCACTTACACTGGGTTGCCTGAAGACGGCAAGGTGCTGCTTCCTCTCAGAGACCCGGTGGGGGGGGTGAGGACCAGGGTTGCTGGAGTCCAACCATGGAACAATTCTGAGCATCTCACACAGGGGCGTACTGACTCACCTTGGAAAGCAAACAGGGAGAGGGCGGCAAATAGAAACAATGCACCCAAGGTTTCTGCTCACAGCCACGAGCCTGACGTCCTGAGTTCACGCCCACACACCGAAGTATAACCAAATGAATTGGCATTCATTTCACAGCAATATGATCCCCGAGGGGACTCGACACGGTGGACACAAACTCTGTCCGCATTGTGGGACAGAGTTAGACAGAGGTAGAAACTGGGGTTCTCCCATTTAAAATGGAGAAGAGGAGAACTTTGGCCTCTCCCCCACCCAACCACCTCAGGAGGGTCGCCAACCTGTGCAATTATCTTCTCCAGAGTGAGGAGGGAGTTTGGGTCATTGAATACTTTTCATGCAGAGATTCCTGGCTGACCTAGGTGAGTCAAAGGGTAGGGGATTAAGCAGGAAAGTGCCCTTGAGGGCACAATAAGATCAACCACAATCTTGGGGAATGTCACAGCAGGCCAGAGGGGCCGAATGGACTACCCGTGCTGCTAAATCGGTGTGCCTACTTGTGCAGGGTAAACCAAACCAAAGCAAAACAAAACATCTCACGCCAGACCAGATGTTCACTCTTGAATAACCCTATAACTGTAGTTTCATTGTGAGGCAAACCATTCATGTTACAAATACATTCACAGGCCAAAGTGCACTATGTACAATGATACCTGGGCCAGCAGTAAAGAGAGAGTAAGAATTCTACTGAGAACTAAACTTACAAAGTTTGAATCTAAGTCGCTCTTGCGTTTTTTTTTCCTGACACTCCTTAAAATCTGTCCAAATATGTAGCCTGTTGTCAAACTGTGTTTGAAAAAACACTCACGTGAAGCACGTTTTCGCCCCTCCACAATTGCAAGTTACTGATATCTTGCTCAACTGGCGAAACCTTCTCACCATCTAATTATTATTTGTGCTCAGTGATGCCGGGGAAGTCAGCAGCAATTTTTCCATTGCAACTCCCACAAACCAACACCGCTGAGTTGAGACTTGGGAGGAATCGGAATCGCCAAAAACAAAAATGACGATATCGTCAAAAGAAGCTTCTCAAGCTTGAGTCATCAGAAAAGAGCCATCCAGAATCCTGGAGGCAATGGAGTGTTAGGGTGCTGGATAAGCACGTCTTACTCAGCTGTGAATGCATCATTATCTCATGCCCCACGTACACTGACAGACAAAGACAGTAAACACAGAACCAAATGAGCTCAAAACAGGGAGACAACTCTACATGAGCTGCCCATGGATTAACCCAGGCTTGAGACTCCATTTTACCTTCTACTGAATTCCATGAAAACTTTTAAAAGTTGGATGAAATAAATAAAGACACACCTCACCCAGGCTATGGTGCACATGGTCTTTTTCCACAGGGAGACAGCAAACTTGGAGCTTGCGGAGACAGACCACCAACTGTGATTGCCCACTCCGTAAGGTGTGCTTCTGTTTAGCAAGTGCCATTTTGGTGTCGATAGGGTACTTTTGAAGTGTTTCAAATGGAGGAAAAGGTGTCAGCCAATTTGCACAGCAAGCTCCCACAAACAGCAATCATGGATGTTGGTGAGAGGAGGTAGATATTGGACAGAACTCCCCTTCTCTTCATCAGATGTAGTGCTGCAGGATTATTGCACTCACTCGAGAGGTTAGCTGGGGCCCTTGGTCAATCATCTCACCTGAACCACGGCCGGACTGAGGGAGTGCTACACAACGGTGGACTGTCAATTTGGGTTATGTACCCTGACCCTGGAGTTTGACTCCGCAAACTTCTGACCTATCAGCCAAGGAGATTACCCACTGAGCCACAGCTCTCACACATTTACAAACCTACAGTAGCCATATCCCAGTACATACCGGTCACCACGTGCCAGGATAGTGGGAGATCAGGAGTGGCTGCATCCACAACATCTCACAGTTACACAGCACCTTTCGATAAAGGAACGGAAGAAGGCCATTCAGCCTATTGAGTCCACTCCGCCACTCAACGAGATCATGGCTGATCCTCAACTCCACGTTCCAGCCTTTTCCCCATAACCCTGATTGATTCCCCTATTGCTTATAAATCTGTCTCTCTCAGCCTTGAATGTACTTAATCACCCAGTCTCTACAACCCTCTGCAGCAAAGAATTCCACAGATTCATTCCCTTCTAAAGGAGAAATTCTTCCTAATCTCTGTCTTAAATGGAGGGACCACTTACTCAGAGATGATGCACTCTGGACCTAGATTCTCCCACAAGGGGTAGCCACATCTACCCTATTTTACCCATGAAGAATCATGGAGGCTTGAATAAGATTGCCTGCTATATTTCCTAAGAGTCCGAACATCCTGAGCTGCTTTACTGGAGTTTATGAGATAAAGTAAATGGATGGCCAACCAGGAACATAGGCTGTCAAATACTTGGGCAAGGAGGGAGATGACAAACAGCATGTTAAAAAGGGAGGGAGAAACAATCAGAGATGTTTAGAGAGGGAATTCCATCTGAAGGTTGGGACAGAGATTGAGCCAGAGATGACATAATGATGTATAACCAAATTAATATCTTTATTTTTGTGCCGTTTGTGTTGCTTGAATGTTTCTAGCTGGGTGGGAACCGAAAACAGGGTGAGGAGGTTGGACTGGGCTGAGGGGTGGGGTGTGTGAAAGAGAGAGAGAGAGAGAGAACCATTTCGCCACGATCTCCCCTTCACAATTGTGCACCATCAGCTGTGGCGTCAGACAGATTCCCTGTACCTGCTCTCACAGGAGTGGCCCTTTCTTTTCTTTCTACAGCAATAACAAGCCCGCTGATCAGGCTTGGTGACATTGACAAAAGCAGAGAAACTGGTCTTTGAGATGTGACAGCTCGCCTGCTTCGATAGCAGGCTGGGATCGAAAAGACCTCGGCGGAATTTGCCTGGGGTCATCAAACATTTCCAAGGCTAATCGACTCCTAACATGGAGAGGCTGGGGTTGCTTGTGTTTACACAGTAACAGCTTACAAGATACAGCCTAACTCTTACAATCCTTCCCTCCCCAACACTACACAGCACTCTAAAGGAAATTCTTTAATGCTATAGGATTCAATCATCAAAAACAAGCCAGAGCTGCACAGCACAGCAACAGACCCTTCGGTCCAACTCATCCATGCCGACCAGATAGCCTAAACTAATCTAGTCCCTCCTGCCAGCACTTGGCCCATATCCCTCTAAACCCTTCCTACTCATATATCCATCCAGATGCCTTTTAAATGCTGTAATTGTACCAGCTTCCACCACTTCCTCTGGCAGCTCATTCCATACACTCACCACCCTCTGTGTGAAAAAGTTGTCCCTTAGATCCCTTTTATATCTTTCCCCTCTCACCGTAAATCTATGCCCTCTAGTTTGGATTCCCCAGGGAACAAAAAAGACCTCGGATATTCATCCTATCCTCATTTAATATATCCAAGGAATTACAAATTAATAGGAAGAAACAGGCCATTCAGCCCAAGTATTCTATGCGGAGCATTATGCCCCTCTGCACCAGAGCTTATTCTAGCCCCAACTGGTTTAGGGGCATTAATTCACACACCACCAGAGCACACTTTATTTTCCCTACCGCCTGGGTCAGAGGTAGAGACATTACCACTGCAACACAATCCCAAACACTAGAATTGTTTTTAGAACAATGGCTACAGAAAGCCAGCAACAGCTTTCCACCAACCATTGAGCTGAACAAGAAATTCACTCCTACACAAACTGCCAAAGGTCTTAGACAGAAGGAACCTGTCTCACTGTGATCAAAGTACAATCAACAACCTTCCCTGATAGGAATTTCAGGGATGCATGACACACCTCTGCACCAGGCGGGACTTGAACTCCGATCGCCTGGCTTTGATCTTTATTTATATAAGTAAGTGTTTTTAAATGTAGTCAAGCAATGCAAGGCACTTCAAAGGAGCGCTGTTAATAAAAGTTAAATCTATGCCATATAGAGAGATAGAGAGAGAGAGAGAGGGGGGTGGGATATATATATAGAGAGGGGGAGGGATATAGAGAGAGAGAGGGGGATATAGACAGAGAGAGAGGGGATATAGAGAGAGAGGGGGGATATAGAGAGAGGGGGGATATATAGAGAGAGAGGGGGATATAGAGAGAGAGAGGGGGGATAGAGAGAGAGAGAGGGGGATATATAGAGAGAGAGAGGGGGGGATATAGAGAGAGAGAGGGGGGGATATAGAGAGAGAGGGAGTTTTGAGAGAGGGGGGATATAAAGAGCGAGAGGGGGATATAGAGAAAGAGAGGGGGTTTTGAGAGAGGGGGGATATAAAGAGAGAGAGGGGGATATAGAGAGAGAGAGAGAGAGAGAGAGAGAGAGAGAGAGAGAGAGAGAGAGAGAGAGAGAGAGAGAGAGAGAGAGAGAGAATGAATTCAGGAGATTAAAACCCAAATGTTTCAAGAGAAAGCCACTAACGAAGGAGAGGATAAAACTGAGCGTATTAATTTGATTAAACTCTGACCAATTTACATTCCTAATCAGTTTTCCCCATTATCGCATGCTAATTACCAGAATCCTCTCCACATGACCAACACACAACCACTGCCATTCACAATCAAAGTGAACTTTGAGACACTGACTTCTCAGAATACAGGATGGATGTTGTGCAACTAGAAAGGATTCAGAAATGTTTTCAAAGATGTTGACAGGGTTGGATGGTTTCATCTTTAGGGAGAGGCTGAACAGGCTGGGGCTGTTTTCCCTGGAGCATCAGAAGCTGAGGGGTGACCTTACAGAGGTTTATAAAACCATCAGGGGCACGGATAGGATAAATAGACAAAGGGCTTTTCCCCAAGGTAGGGCAGTCCAGAACTAGAGGGCATAGGTTTAAGGTATATAGGGAAACATTTTAAAAAAGACCTAAGGGACAACTTTTTCACGCAGAGGGTGGTGTTTGTATGGAATGAGCTGCCAGAGGAGAAAGTGAGGTCTGCAGATGCTGGAGATCAAAGTTGAAACTTTATTGCTGGAACAGCACAGCAGGTCAGGCAGCATCCAGGGAACAGGAGATTCGACGTTTCGGGCACAGGCCCTTCTTCAGGAATGAGCAGAGAGTGTTCAGCAGGAGAAGATAAAAGGTAGGGAGGAGGGACTTGGAGGAGGGGCGTTGGAAATGTGATAGGTGGAAAGAGGTCAAGGTGAGGGTGATAGGTCGGAGTAGGATGGAGGCGGAGAGGTCAAGAAGAAGACTGCAGGTCAGGAAGGCGGTGCCGGGCTGGAGGGATCCGGCTGAGACAAGGTGGGGGGAGGGGGGATGAAGAAACTGGTGAAGTCCAAGTTCATCCCCTATTGCTGGAACAGCACAGCAGG
The DNA here is from genome assembly GCF_037043375.1 of Chiloscyllium plagiosum. Taxonomy (NCBI): domain Eukaryota; kingdom Metazoa; phylum Chordata; class Chondrichthyes; order Orectolobiformes; family Hemiscylliidae; genus Chiloscyllium; species Chiloscyllium plagiosum. Next base: position 8,639,113 of record NW_028270183.1, read on the forward strand.
TCAGGCAGCATCCAGGGAACAGGAGATTCGACGTTTCGGGCACAGGCCCTTCTTCAGGAATGAGCAGAGAGTGTTCAGCAGGAGAAGATAAAAGGTAGGGAGGAGGGACGTTGGAAATGTGATAGGTGGAAAGAGGTCAAGGTGAGGGTGATAGGTCGGAGTAGGATGGAGGCGGAGAGGTCAAGAAGAAGACTGCAGGTCAGGAAGGCGGTGCCGGGCTGGAGGGATCCGGCTGAGACAAGGTGGGGGGAGGGGGGATGAAGAAACTGGTGAAGTCCAAGTTCATCCCCTATTGCTGGAACAGCACAGCAGGTCAGGCAGCATCCAGGGAACAGGAGATTCGACGTTTCGGGCACAGGCCCTTCTTCAGGAATGAGCAGAGAGTGTTCAGCAGGAGAAGATAAAAGGTAGGGAGGAGGGACGTTGGAAATGTGATAGGTGGAAAGAGGTCAAGGTGAGGGTGATAGGTCGGAGTAGGATGGAGGCGGAGAGGTCAAGAAGAAGACTGCAGGTCAGGAAGGCGGTGCCGGGCTGGAGGGATCCGGCTGAGACAAGGTGGGGGGAGGGGGGATGAAGAAACTGGTGAAGTCCAAGTTCATCCCCTGCGGTTGGAGGGTTCCCAGTCGGAAGATAAGACGCTCCTCCTCCGACCGTCGGGTTGTTGTGGTTTGGCGGTGGATAAGTCCAATGACCTGCATATCCTCGGTGGAGTGGGAGGGGGAGTTGAAATGCTGTGCTACAGGTTGGTTGGGTTGGTTCGTCCGGGTGGCCCAGAGGTGCTCTCTGAATCGCTCCGCAAGTAGGCGGCCTGTTTCCCCAATATAGAGGAGGCCACACCGGCTGCAGCGGATGCATCAGAACTTCCATATCCGCCACAGATTCACCTGCACCTCCACCCACATCATCTACTGCATCCGCTGCAGCCGGTGATGCCTCCTCTATATTGGGGAAACAGGCCGCCTACTTGCGGAGCGATTCAGAGAGCACCTCTGGGCCACCCGGACGAACCAACCCAACCAACCTGTAGCACAGCATTTCAACTCCCCCTCCCACTCCACCGAGGATATGCAGGTCATTGGACTCATCCACCGCCAAACCACAACAACCCGACGGTCGGAGGAGGAGCGTCTTATCTTCCGACTGGGAATCCTCCAACCGCAGGGGATGAACTTGGACTTCACCAGTTTCTTCATCCCCCCTCCCCCCACCTTGTCTCAGCCGGATCCCTCCAGCCCGGCACCGCCTTCCTGACCTGCAGTCTTCTTCTTGACCTCTCCGCCTCCATCCTACTCCGACCTATCACCCTCACCTTGACCTCTTTCCACCTATCACATTTCCAACGCCCCTCCTCCAAGTCCCTCCTCCCTACCTTTTATCTTCTCCTGCTGAACACTCTCTGCTCATTCCTGAAGAAGGGCCTGTGCCCGAAACGTCGAATCTCCTGTTCCCTGGATGCTGCCTGACCTGCTGTGCTGTTCCAGCAATAAAGTTTCAACTATGAGCTGCCAGAGGAAGTGGTGGAGGCTGGTACAGTTACAGCATTTAAAAGGCACTGGATGTGTATATGAATAGGAAGGGTTGAGGGGGATATGTGGGCCAAATGAGACCCGACTAATTTGGGATATCTGGTCAGCATGGACAAGTTGGACCGAAGGGGCTGTTTCTGTGCTGTACAGCTCTTTGACTCTATCATACACAACTAATCTGTGGAGGCACAACATTAGATTTTTAAACCAACCTGTTTAGACATGTATTACACATGTCAGGGGAAAGTGAGATTTGAACCCAAATCTTCTAGACCAGAGGTAGAGACATTACCACTGCACCACAAGAGTCCAAGGCACCGAGCCATCACTGCAGAAATATTTCATGGACTTCGGCTTAGATTCCATGAACCACATTTATTCAGTGGCAGTGATACGGGCACTCTGGCTGACTACCTGCACCTACTTATCCAACCAGACCACCCCCAGACCCCCACCCTCAGGCTGGAACCACAGCTCACTGAGAAACATGAAGAATGCCACTTCCCCAGTTTCTGCAATGATCACACAGAAAGGTTCTTCCCTCACTGCAGAGCACAGCAAACAGAGACATATCCACCAGTGACACACTCTAATACTGGGGAGTACTCTTCAGACTGAGTTGTGGGGTTTGAATCTCACTGCCAGACTTAAAACAAAAACGGTAACTTTAGTGCCACACCGAGGGAGTGCTGCATTGTTGGGATGCCACCTTTTGGACATTGAACCAAATCTGTAGCTGTCATTCCAGGTGGATGTAATCGATCCTGTGGGAGGGAGTTCTCTCTGTCGGCCCAGTCAAAAACTCTCTCCCAAATGGATGACCTGGTGACTGTCACATTACTGCTTGTGGGCACTGGCTGTGCACAAATTAGCTGTTGCAATTCCTACTTTACAACAGTGACATGACTTCATCACCTTAAAGCACTCTGAGATGTCTGGTGGTCGCACAAGGTGCTACAGAAAAGCAAGTCTTCCATTCTCTTTTCTTGAAGTTTTTCTGATCATTATAATGACAGAACAAAAACATTCAAAACAGGAGGTCCTCAAGGTGAAACAGACTGGAAGACACCACCAGCAAGTTTGAAAGGAGAATGGCAAAGGTAGGGTTGAAGATGAAGGACCACAAAGGCAGGCAAAGAAAGGCAAATACTTGAATTGAATTTATTGTCATGTGTACCGAGGGACAGTGAAAAGCTTTGTGATCTGCCTGTATTGCTCACAAGACAGAGTTAATCAGCATAGATAGTAAATAATAGGGGCGGCACAATGCCAGGGACCCGGGTTCAATTCCCGCCTCGGGCCATTGTCTGTGTGGAGTTTGCACACGTGGGTTTCCTCCAGGTGCTCCGGTTTCCTCCCACAGTCCAAAGATGTGCAGGTTAGGTGAATTGGCCATGGTAAAGTGCCCATAGTGTTAGGTACATTAGTCAGAGGGAAATGGGTTTGGGTGGGTTGCTCTTCGAAGGGTCAGTCTGGCTTATTGGGCTGAAGGGCCTGTTTCCTCACTGTAGGTAAACAGCAGCAAAAACAAAAACAAAAACACAGGTATAGGTGAATGTTAAGAGTTTGAGAGTCCATTCAGTATTCTAACAACAGTAGGGTAAAAACTGTTTCAAAACCAGCTGGTGCATGTGTTCAGGCTTCTGTACCTTCTCCCTAATGGTAGACGTTGTAGAAAAACATTGCCAGGGTAGGATGGATCTTTAAAAATGCTGGCCTTTCCTTGACAGCGGGCCTGGTAGATGGATTCTATTGGTGGGAGGTTGGCCCTTGTGATTGTCCGGGCCGAGTTCACCACTCTTTGTAACCATCTCCGATCTTGAATGTACAGTTGCCATACCAGGGTAGTGATACATCCTCCTTCCAGTGTGGGAAAAACATCAGGACAACACGCGGTAAGCTGGACTATAATGGAATACAAGAGGCTTAGCAAGGCCACAGAGAGAATGTTTGTTCAACATGTTAGGGGAATACTGAATCAATAGAAACCCGAAACAGCAGGTGCTACTGGGCAGTGGTAAGGGGGCACAGGATGGGCTGGGAGGATTGAACCTTTAAGTTCAAGGCTTTTCCCAATTTGGGAGCCCGGCCTTGACCTTGGCATCTGCCATTCTCAACCACTGATCGTTATTAGTGTTGCAATTGCTGGCAGCTGGGTAAAGAGAAAATTCACAATTAAAACAAAAATATCATGGAGGGGGCAGTTGGGCGAAGATTCTGTCCTTGAATTGAAGCTGTGGATCATGTTTAATTATTGAGTCAACAGGGTCAAGAGGACCAGGCCCTTGTGGTGAATTAGCTCTTCCCCCAACTGGAACAACAATTCATTTCAGTATCCTGGTTTAAGAGAGACAGGGAGGGGAATGCATAAGATTAACCAAACTTCCTACATTTTGTTCTCTTACTGGAGAGGCTAGAAAAATGGACTTTGTACGGCCAAGGTAAAGCTGTACCAAGGATTACGTGGTTAACGAGGGCCATAAAGTTCAATGAGCCAATGGTTTGGATGTAAGGTGTTGACCCCACCCCCCACTCCCCATCACACCATCCCCTTCTTCAGAGAGGCGAAGACACAGGGCTTATGACAAACTTTCTCACTTCTGAAGTTGATGTCCATTCACTCTCCAACACCCCAAATGTGCTTTCCTGTCGAGGGGTGGAGGATGGGGAATCAGAGGAGGCTAGTGGACGACGGTCTCCTCAAAATATGGAGCAAAGAGGGGACGGTGTGATGGGGAGTGGGGTCAACACCTCCTTATAACAAGCCAATAGCTCTTAGATTCTTCCACAAGATAGTAAACTTTAGGGGACTGGTTAACCACTTAATCTTTGGCTCTACTCTACCTTGAGGTAAAAACAATGACTGCAGATGCTGGAAACCAGATTCTGGATCAGTGGTGCTGGAAGAGCACAGTAATTCAGACAGCATCCGATGAGCAGCAAAAATCGATGTTTCGGGCAAAAGCCCTTCATCAGGAATAAAGCCTGATGAAGGGCTTTTGCCCGAAACGTCGATTTTGCTGCTCGTCGGATGCTGCCTGAATTGCTCTACTCTACCTTGGACATGTACAAAATCCACTAATGGAGCCTTCCCAATAAGAGAAAAGGTAGGAAGTTTGGTTAATCTTACGCATTACCCTCCCGGTCACTTAAACCAGGGTCTTCTGAAACCAATTATTCAAGCTGGGAGATGAGTTAATTCACAGCATAGTCAGAATCAGGTCCTGGTCCCCTGGACTCTGTTGGCTCAGTTATTTAACATGAACCACTGAGTGAGTCCAAATGATCTTCCTCTTGAAAACAACCCTGCATTTGCTATTTGCACAGACTCACGCAAACACATCACCCGGAAACTGAATAGCAAATTAATTCCTTTGCACAACTGACCTTTCAGAAAGACAAATCCAACTTCAACAATCATCTACCTCTTAGCTAAAAATAGACACACTCCTGACAACTGTTCTCCTTGACTGAAGTTCCATTAAATTCTTGCAGACATCAAAATTCCTCCGCGTCACTGTTCCCCTTAATTCCCTCCCACAAACCTCCCGCTCCCACCCCCAAATCTCATCAAATACACACAAGGTTCTATGGTTATCATTTTCCACAGCTTGAGAGCCTTGGTAATTGCTAGAAGTCCCATGTAATCACTGGCCTTTAGTAATATAACATTTGAAATCACAGTCAAACTTTAAAGTGCATGTTTTTGGGTAGGGATGGTTCTAACAGCACAGAGTAGAGTCACGTTTCTGTGGGGTCTTGCATTTCTGTGAGAACCTTTGGAAAGATAGGAAGAGGCCATTCGGCCCCTCAAGCCTATTCCACCTCTTGCTTAATTGAGCTATAAAAACTGAAATTTGCTTTTGCCTGTGTTTTCCAACCAGCCTCTGCCTCCCCATCTATGTCACTTGGTTGTAGGGGGTTCAGAAGCAGGCATAAACATGACAATTCAAGGATAAAGGACAGCTTAATTCTGGATAACAATCTTTCACCACTGTTTCAGTACAAAACCCATTACAAAGTTAAGCCCCAACCGAGAGATAATTGTTGGGGTTCTGGAGACAAAGATTCGGTGTGGGTTAGACTGACCCGGAAGGTTCCAAGTCTCCCTTGGTTCAGAAGTGAATTAGCTGTGGCAGTGGGGAGAGTGTTCTGCACTGGCATTGGAGGGGCAGGGAAGACAAAGGTTGCTGGATGGCTATTACACGCATGAGAATTCCTAGAAGCATGGCATTCCAACCAGAACGCTATCAACAAACACATCGAGTTAGACCCCATCTACCACCCCCTGAGAAAAGGAACCGGAAGTGGCTTCACCACAGGAAATGACATCACCAACCCAAAAGAATCCCAAAACTACAAACAGAAAGCAAGAATTATCAGCAGTGCTTTGTCTGAGGCCCATGAAGATGTTACCTAGTAGGGTGATGAAATGTCTGGAAATGAACCTTCCAGCTCAACGAGCAAACCTACATCCAGGTTAATACCTTTGTCAGCACCTTCCAAACGCACAACCTCTTCCGTTTCGAAGGACGATGACAGCAGATGCATTGGGATACCACCCACTTGCCAGTCACACACTGCTCTGACGTGGAGGTATATCGCCATTCTTTCATGTCACTGAGTCAACATCCTGGAACTCCCACTCTATCTGCCCTGTGGATGTACCTACATCACATGGACTGCATAGTTTTATGGCACAACCACCTCCAGGGCAGTTTGTAACAATAGTAAATTTTGACCGAGCCAATGATCCCTCTATGGGATAACAAAAACCTTTAAGATTCTAACAGGACTAGACAAGTTAGATGTAGGTTGGATGTTCCCGAAGGTGAGGAGACTAGAAGGAGTCACAGTTTAAGGATAACGGGTAAACCAATCAGACTGAGACGAGGAGAAATTTCTCCACCCACAGAGTGGTGAGCCTGTGGAAATCTCTACCACAGAGAGTGAGGTCAAGACTAAAGCTTGATGTGTTTTTAAGGAGATAGATATAGCTCGTATGGCTAAAGGAATTAAGAGATATGAGGTGAGGGCAGGATTAATGTGCTGAGCTCAATGATCAGCCATGATCACATTGCTTGTCAGAGCAGACCCAAAATGTCAGATGGCCTACTCCTGCTAGATTTCTGTGTGAAAAGATGAACCAACAGAATTGAACTTGGCAGATCGCTGACAAATTTGCTTTGTCAATAATGACTACTAGATAAGGTAGTGGCAAATACTGCCCATGGAACTGTATGGCAGTGACGCAGTCACACTCAGAGAGAACTGCACCTTTTACGTGGCACCAATTCATGAAACTCTCACTTGAGCTCTTTCCCATTTTACTCATGTATTGAATTCTATTAATGAGCCCTCTACCAACCTACAACACTGAGTATCACTTCCTACCTCAAGACTTCTGCATAATTCAGGATCTGACTAACCACTTCACGAATGATTCATAAAATTGGTTTGGGTGCACAGACATGCTGGCTGCAGAAGAGGGTTAACCCTTTCGGAAGTTGTAGGTAGACCATATCGAAGTTCTCAGGTGCGCCAAAGGCTTGGAGTAATTCAGCTAAATCCATTTGGTACTGGCTCAGGCACCATTTCAGGAAGGGATAATAGAAGAGACAGTGCTGGAGAAACTCAGCAGCATCCGGGCAGGGAGAAACGGAGCTGACATTTCAAGTGTGATATGACTCTTCTGTGAAACTCAAGGAGGGAATTGGTAGCGTATCTCACCAGGCTTCTGGAACATTCACCAATCATGAGGTGAGTGGAAGGACAACCACAGTGACTCAAGCACTGATGTTCGTGCCTCCTGAGTCCAGCAGCACCTCACACATTGTGGTCAATAAATTCCTCTTCCAAAACCACACAGGGCAGGCAGGGAGATTCCAATCAGTACAGAAACCTGTAACGTCATCCAGATGCACCGTGAGACCATGAACAGTCTGGCCAGCTCATTCAGCTCCTCAGCTCTTTCAGCTCCTCAGCTCTTTCATGGCAGACCTACTTCCACTTGCCAGCCCTATTCCTTTTTTTCCCCTCAATTCCCCAAAAACAACAAATCTCTTCTCTACCACTCTTGTTGGTTCCTCCATCGTGAAATCTTTCGTTATTTCATCGACCTACCTTCACCCCATCACAGATCCTTTCCTATGTTCCTCCTGCAATCACCCCCACTTCCTTTCCATTGGCTTAAAAAAACATTAAGATCACTATTTCCCTTCAGTTCTGACTTGAAACACTAACTCTGCTTCTCTCCATAGACGCTGCCTGACCTGCAAATGTTTTCCAGCCTTTTCAGCTCGCTTCTTTTCCTATTAATTGCAATACTGAACTTGTTCAATGATGGAGCGTCCACAAACCCTCAACTTTTACATTTTCTCCTAATCTCTTGCCCTAAAATGAATGACCCCTCAACACACAGCATGTGCCCCATGTTCTCAACGTCCCAGTCAGGGAGAAACAACCTCTTAGTACTTGTGAGCCAATGTTAGGAGCACTGTACAGTCAGTTCTTCTAGAACGTGATGGCGATGTTCTTGTGCAACTCCACATTATAGAAAAATTGTGCTTTAGAAACAGCACATGAAGTGTAGGCGATGTAACTGTGTTACAATCAACACATGTTTTATAGGTTCAAGCTGTAGAAACAGCTTCCCCAATTCATCAGTTACACCGAATTCGCATTATAGCAGAACAACCAATAGTTTAAAACCTAGATTATGCTGGGTTTTTTTAAAGAGTTGGTGTGGAAAGGTTGGGACAATTATGGGGGGGAAAGATAGCAGTAATGCTGCTGGGCACTAGGTATGTCTTGTGACTAAAGAGGGGTTGTCAATTCAGTATAATCATTGTGGGAGAATTGTATTTCTTCTGTTGTAGAAATTAAGGCAGGCTTGTCTTGATAGTGCGTCTTCCATAACCTCTGGATGTCCAAGCTATTAAATAATTTTTAACTTTGAAATGGCAATGCATAACAGCACTAGGATAGCTGGCTCAACTCTCGATTAGCAAAGTGGGTGACCAAAGTCAAATGCACATCATAAGCCTCCACCCAAGCTGATATCCCTGAGCTGTACGAAAGTACTATACTGTGCAACGCTTATCCCAGAACTATTCTTAACAACTAAGCCTTACATTCCAAGCCTGAATGCAAAACAGAATGACTGTGGTGACTGATGATGCAAGGGGAAATACCGTTCATATCCCACAGAACCATGCATGCCTTCTGGCTGAGGTTAAGCTGAAGTCTTATCGGTCCCTTCCAATAATTCACGATACTATCTGAAGAGTAGGGAGCTCTCTGTATCCTGACCATCCATTCCTCACTCAACGTTATGGAATTCAGATTAATATGTGGGTTCATCTGTGTGCAAATGACAACTGAGAGCACCCACATGAAAACACTTGGGAAATGCAATGAATCATTGGATGCAAAGCGATCTGGAATGCTACTGAAAAAAATAAAGGCACGAGATGAAATCAATTTAAAAAAAAGTAAACAGACAGGCTTTTAAAGCAGAACTTTGCCAGCAAATCTTTAGCATTTCAGAGGCTTTGTGCTCACAGTCTCACTTCCAAGAACTAACAGGTCAACGGCAGCCAAAGGAAATGATGTCACTGCACTCACATCTGCTCCAGTGTCAACCAACTCACCAAGGGTTTCAATCACCATGGCAATGTCATTCAGCAAAATAATAAGCCAAAAAAAAAGTAGTTTCCAAACATTGTCAGAATGAAGACAAACTATCTATCCACAGGATGGCTACTCCATCTGTACTTCTCAACACAAGTGTTTGTCCATCACCCGGGGTTTGGGAGGCAATGTGAGATCAGAAGGCTGTCATTTCAACCCTCCGAGCTGCTTTGGAAACTTTAAGTTAACATTCCATCCCAATAGAAACCTAGATATTCCCACAGAGATTCTCAAAGTGCGGTACATTCCCATCCACAGCCAACCTGGAGAGCACTTGTTGAAAGGAGGTTCAGAATCAAGGAAGTTATGCCAAATGGATTGGTGAGTGAGTATGTTGACCCAATATATTAACTGGAGTTTAGAAGAACAAGAGAGATCTCAAAGAAATCTATAAAAGTCTAACAGGACTAGGCAGGGTAAACAGGCTATTCCTGATGTCCAGGGAGGACATGGGTCACAGTGTAAGGAGACAGGGGTGGGTCATTTCTGACTGAGATGAGGAGAAACATCATCACAGAGAGTGGGGGAGCCTGTGGAATTCTCTGCCACAGAAAGTGGTTGAGGACAAAACATTAAAAGCTTTAGGAAGGAGTTAGATGTAGTTCTTAGGGCTAAAGGGATCAAACGGAATGGGTGAAGAAAGCAGGAAAAGTATACTGATTAGCCATAATGATATTGAATGGCACAGCAGGCTCAAAAAAGGGCTGAATGGCCTACTCCTGCTCCTGGCTCCTATGTTTCGAGCACCATAAAACCCTGGTCAGGCCACAACTGGAATACTGTATCCACTCGGGCCGCAGCATCACCAGGCAGCATGTCAAGGAAATGACATCACCACAGGAAATGACATCCCCAACCCAAAGATACCCAAACATAAAATTAGAAAGCAGGAATTATGAGCAGTGCTTCACCTGAGGCCCACTGAAGATGTTTCCTAATAGGGTGACGAAATGTCTGGAAATGAACCTTCCACCTCCGCGAGCAAAACTACATCCAGAACCTAAAGGACAGATTTACATGATTGGTATCAGGAATGAGGAGAGAACAACAAAGGTGGAAACCTTTTTGACGTACCAGAGAAAGGTTAAAGGGAAGATTTAGGAAAGATGTTAAAATTCTTAAGGGTTTTTAAAAGGTTGAGTAGACAAGGTGAATAGATGCCAGAGGAAAGAGGAACTAGTTTAGGCAGCTTTCAGAAAATGAAAGCGAGCCAGAGGAGAGATAAAAAATATTTTTGAAATGTCATTGTTATAATCTGGGATATACTGACTGAAAGGGTCATAGAAGCCAGAGAAGAATATTACAAGTGATCTATGTGAGCTAATGCAGTGAAAATCTCAGAATGCAATCATTGGAACACAGTTATAAAGTTGTGTTAGGGCTATGGGCACATCACTAGGAGATCAATGAGAAATAGTATCTCAGTCCCCTAAATATAAGTTAGAGTTCCTACTTCCAAATGCTATCTAACAATATCTCTGTGACAGCTAACACGTACCTGGATGTTGGACAGGAACGGGATTGAGGTCAGTTACAGGTTGTCTCAGACCGTTCATCATCAGCAGCCACTCGGGCATAGCAAGTGTGTTAATAGTGATAACAGATGTCCAATCTCAACAGCATCATTGTCTTGCAGAGGAGAGGGGACTGGTGCAGGGATTGATCACCATTGAACAGGGGTGCCTAGCTACAGGGTGAATGAAGAATTCATTCCCCTCTACCACCAGAGAGTTCAATGAGCCCATGGTAGTGTGTCTAGAAGATGGCCAATCTCATGGCCTTTCACACACGAGATCAGCAAACACAGGGGTCATTGGCCTTTGGCATACCATATCTGAATGTGACAAGCTGCAGTGTTTTTTTATCTAACTGAACCAACGCCAGGTCAGACTGCATCAGAATCCATTTGACCGGATTCTGATTGACAACCCCAAGTTGGAGGGGAGATTGTGTCAGAATAATGGCCTTTAATCAGAGTTTAAATCTATTATATTAATGGATTTCCCTGGATTTATGACATTGTTTAAAAAAAAGTGAATGCAGGAAGTTGTGTAGAAGTTAAGATGAGATTGTCCTCTCCGATAGCATGGTACCATGGGAGGAACGGAAGGACGCAGAGCAGGATAGAAATTGGCTGGGGCCTGCAAAGCCATAGTTTTACCAGATTGGGTGACTACTATGTACTAATCTCTGATTACAGCAGCATCAACAGCAATGTAAAGGCAGCGACAGACAGGCCAGGAAAATACTCAATTCAGAGTACAGCCTGTTCTAATGGTGACCACGAAGACATTGAATATAATGAACAGGCTAGTCCACTCTAATCTTAACCTCCACTGAAGCCTCCTCCCAAGCTTCCTTATTTGACTGCATTTGTATATAGTCTTGCAGTTCCTCCTCCCTAGTGTGCCTCTTGTGAGAGTGACGCCTCTGACAACATCTTGCAAACCTGCAAACTCTACCATCTAGAAGGAAAAGGGTGACAGACTCTTTAAAATACTCCCATCTTCCAGGAAGATGGAGGGAGGGCATTAAAAACATATGGAACACAAGCAGTAGGCCAATCAGCCTCTTGAAAGACCCTGCCATAGTTGATCTGCCCTAAGCATCAATTTCTCTTCTGTGCCAGCTCCTCAGAGCTGAGATTACTAGATTTTTGAAATGTTTATCTGCCTCCTCTTTAAATAGTACTTAACCACCGCAACTCTCCATGGTAGAGAATTCTAGAAACTCTCTGCCCACTGGGAGAAGAAATGTTTTCCTCATTTCCATTTGAAATGAGAGTCCTCCTTTTTCTCTAACTGTGCCCAATTTGAGATTCCCCTCACTAGTGGGAACTTCTGAACATCTACACTTGGGAATCTTGTATGTTTTTAAAAGACAAAAAAAAAAAATCGCTCCTGACTCTTTTAAACTCGAATGAATAAAGGCCTAACCTGTTTAGTCATTCTTGATAAGTCAACCCCTTCAGCCCAGGAATCAGCCCAGTGATTCTCTCTCTTGAACTTCATCCAAAGCCAGCACACCCTTTCTTAAATACTGGACCCCAGAGAAACCTGGAAAAGAGCAGTTCAGCCTGGACAGATGTGTTCAACTTACAATTATATGACATCTGTAATATAGCTGAAGATGGCAGGGTTAATTCCAAGCAAGAGGTCGGGTGTTGGAGGATTGCAGCAAAGATGATTTTGGAAAGGTTTTGAGATGGGGAGAGCGGGGAGACGGGAGTGGTGAGCACTAGGAGATGAGTGGCAATCCAGTATCAGGGAGGTGGGTGGTACAAGTTGCTGTATCTTGGCAATGTGCATCATCACCGCAAGCAGAGAGAGAAGCTGAAGATTTTATTGGGGGAGGAGAGAGCAATTAGCATCTAGCTGTTTGGAGGAGAATTTCCTGAGCTGTAACTCAGTCTAACACTTCCACATCCTGCAGTCCCCGTTGTGAAACACTCACTAATGGCCTGCAAGTTGTATAATTAAAAACTTCAAAACCCGTTGACAATGCAGTGAAAGCAACAACATGCATTTGCAGATTTCCCTCATCATAGTAAAACCTCCTGGGATGTTTCACAGGAATGTCACCAGACAGGACTGGGGAGTTACCTCAGGTAATATTGGAAGACAGCAACAGTGCAAAGCTTTGGCAGCATTTTAGGGATGGTGGAGGACAAGGTCAAGAATTGAGAGGAGTATTGTACAATAGAAATACATCAGCACTCCAGTGTCAGATAACCCGAGGCACCATGCACATCCTCCAACTCATCGCTAGCACCCAAATGGAAACATCTCCCTGATGGGTTGCTGATTCTTAATGAAGAACATAAAGTGATGATCCAGGCATTGGAATAAGAGCATGTGGTGAATGGATTTACGTCACCACGTGAATGCATCCATCAGCAAACGAGTAGGCCTTTCGGCCCCTCAGGTCCGCTCTATCACTCAGTAAGATCACAGAAATGTGGATTTCTGACTGGAACCTGAAATCCACATTTCTGACCACCCCTGGTCCCCACTTGCCAACGGCCTGATGCCATTTCAACCCCTTGCTGTTGACATGGTTTGAACCACACAACCATTTACCAACGGCGCTGACTCAGGCAAAGGGTCAACTTTACACTGATTGCAACACACACCGATGTAGAGAAGATGGACCTGTACAAAACTGTACACAGTGGATGCTTTAGATCTGCGAGAAGTGTCTGCAGTTGTCCAGGGCTCGACCAGGAAACAAATATTCTCCCCGTGTCTGCGTGGGTTTCCTCCGGGTGCTTCGGTTTCCTCCCGCAGTCCAAAGATGCGCAGGTCAGGTTAATTGGCCGTGCTAAATTGCCCATAACGTTAGGTGCATTAGTCAGAGGGAAGTGGGTCTGGGTGGTTACTCTTCAGAGGGGCGGTGTGGACTGGTTGGGCTGAAGGGTCTGTTTCCACACTGTAGGGAATCTAATTTAATCTAATTCTCACGTTTGCCATTCAGGCTGCCCTAGCAGCTTTCTGAAGCTGAATACGACCCCACCCCCACTCCCGCCCAAACAGACGTGCCCATCCACACCCTGGTATTTGACTGAATCACGATTCTCATCCATCGTGGCTTCACTGGAGCCGGGGCAGGAGGAGAAAGAGGATTGGGAAACAGCTGGCTGCCCCCATCTGTTTCTGATTTGGGTTTGTCTGTTTCCTGGTTTGTGATCAGAGTGCACGGAGAGGCTGCAGAGTGGCAGCGAGGGGTGGTGAGCTGCTCCCAGCCACTCACTGCATTCACCTCCCTCCACCCCAATCCTCCTGAGCTGGAAAGCCACTATTACCACAACCAGCATTCCCTCTCAAAAGGATCATTTCAGGGTTCGTTCACATCTCCCTGCACCTCCAATCCTTGGGTTCTGTAATGATGTGGGCACCAGGAATTTGATAAAGACACACAGCAAAACTGGAGAGGGGTGAGGGGGCGGATGCAGATAGAGTTCGACAGACAGACAGAGAGACAGACAGAAAAGAGAAGAGAGAGAGGGGGAATGGTGGTGGACTGAGAGAAAAGGAAGGGGTTACCAGACAAAAAAAAAAGCACACACAATAAACTCGCCTGCCAGATTCATGTGGAATGATCGTCATGGTAACGAGAAATTATGAAGAATAAACAAATATCACAAGAGTCAATTTGATGCATTCCAGCATCCAAGCAGTTTGGCTAACATCACAGACTTATTTATCAACTTACTTCAAATATTTCATCCTGAAGATTTCAGACAGGCTCAATGTCCTCCTGCTCACTAAATGACCTGGCATCCCCAAGGACTGGGACTGTGCTGTGCAACATCTCTGCTTTCAACCCAACCTTGCTCATCTCAGCCCGGGCAACCCGGGGGTTTCAAGAGCAGGAGAAAGGTTTAGAACTGTCCCCAGAGGTTGAGAAGATGGGGGATGGGGGTTTTTACAGTAAAATCAGGAGCAGCCAGTCCTCTGGGCAATTGGCATCCCTTAAGGTCAGACTGCTCCTATTTTGGAAGTCACCATTCCAGTCAATGAGCCCTTTCATAAAATCAGGCTCAACATCACTTCCGTCGCCCAGCCCCTGGTGGTCTCGATACAAGTCACAACCATAAGACTATAAGAGTGGAAGTAAGGCCATTCAGCCCATCGAGTCCACTCCGCCATTCCATTATGGCTGATGGGCATTTCAACTCCACTGACCTGCACTCTCCCCGTAGCCCTTAGTTCTTTGCGAGATCAAGAATTTATCAATCTCTGCCTTGAAGACATTCAACGTCCCGGCCCCCACTGTGCTCCGTGGCAATGAATTCCACAGGCCCACCATTCTCTGGCTGAAGAAATGTCTCCTCATTTCCGATCTAAATTGACCCCCTCTAGTTCTGAGACTGTGCCCATGGGTCCTAGTCTCCCGCCTAACAGAAACAAATTCCCAGCGTCCACCCTCTTTAAGCCATGCATTATCTTGTAAGACTCCATTAGATCTCTCTCAACCTTCTAAACTCTAATGAATACAATCCCAGGATCCTCAGCTATTCATCGTATGTTAGGCCAATCCACCAGCTTCGGTAAGGGCAGCGTAAGGGAAAGATCCCAGTGGGAACAAAAACAAAGCTGCCAATCGCAAATAAGAGTTTATTCTGGTAGCTGTTGTAGCAGACAGAGACTCTGACGTACAGCACAGAAACAGACCCTTTGGTTCAACTCGTCCATGCCGACCAGATATCCTGACCTAATCTTGTCCCATTTGCCAACATTTTGCCCTCTATCCCTCTAAACCCTTCCTATTCATATACAGTGGTACCTCAATTATCCGAATATCAATTATCCAAAAATCGGATTATCCATCTGTCACGGTTTTGCCCGTAGTCTATCAATATCTCTTTGTAATTTTATGCTACCATCTACACTGTCTGCAATGGTCTACCATGTGTAGTGCAAGGTGTTTGCACAGGAAAGGAAGGGAAAAATTTCACACTAATCTCCTCTCCCACAGCAGACCCAGTTCACATTTGAGAAAAATAGAGAAAAGTTGTTAACTAGGAAGTTTCAACTACTTTTCAGGAAATTGTTCAGAATATTAATGCTCAGTATCCTCCCAGGAAAGGGGCCATTTCTCCTAGTCTGAAAACTGTGCCGACAGAAATGAGAGAGGTGGCACGGGGGATGTTTCTAAACTGTGATTCAGCTGATAATGCTCATCAGGAAAGTTAAAAGTCCCATTTTGTTAAAGCACATCACCTTAGGTTAGCACTGAAAGCGTAGGACTGGGGGCGACTGTATTCTGCCTTTCGGGTGACAATTTCAATTGATTACACATCACATCTCTCAGGTCAGTGGGCAAGACTGTGTTCTGGGCCAATATTTACCTCAAACAATATTATCAAAGTTGAGGAATGGGCAATTGTTGTTTGTGGAGCTTACAGTGCTGTGTTTTTGACATTCCACCTTGACTACACTTCAGAAGTTCTTAATTAGGTGTAAAGAGCTTTGGGACAGACTTGTATATTTACAAGTTCTTTTAATTGCTTGTTGTCTCATATAAACAATACCCTCAGCCAATGATCGCAATGAGAGACATAGCACGCAGCCAGTGAACGCTGGGTGAATGTTCTGCGTTGACCCCAATGTACTGGGCTGGACAGGATGATATGAATGGTGTTACTACCGGTCAGGTAGTTCCCCTGAAGAGCGGCCGCAGTCTGATGAGCTGTGCTGCTTGAAAACAACCTCTGGCAACTCAAACTATTTTGCTTGTCAGAAGTCACATGACACCAGGTTCTAGTCCAACAGCTTTATTTGAAATCACAAGCTTTCAGAGAGCTGCCCCTGTGAGGGTCTTCATCTGACGGAAGGGGCAACCCTCCAAAAGCTTGAGATTTCAAATAAACCTGTCGGACTATAACCTGACGTCGTGTGATTTCTGACTTTGCCCACCCTCGACCAACATCAGATTATGACTGTAGATGAAGGTTCACTTGGTGTTGAACGCTTCTACCATGTCCACAGGCTTCCCTTCTCATTCGGCTGCAGCATCACTGGCAATGCTCCAGAGTCTTAACAGAGACACAATTGGCGACAACTTATATTTCACAGAAGTGTACTCACATTGGGTTATGTATTGAAGGTTTCACTGCACTATTCATAACCAGAGAGACTGAGAGCCAGGGATGAAGGTGAGTGAGTGAGTGAGTGAGTGAGTGAGTGAGTGAGTGAGAGAGAGAGAGAGAGAGAGTGTGAAGGCAAGAGTGCTTTCGTGTGATGCACACTCTATCTAGCCAGCACTTCAGATTTTTACACGTAATGGTCAGCAGAAAGGTTGGATGCAGTGTGAAAGGCTGTCTGGTTTCTCCTCCCTCGACCATCTTGCAGGATGGTTAGTTGGATTGATGTCCGCTCTGCCCTACGCAGCAATCCTTGTGTGCAAGAGTGGACCCCGAATGGGTAGAAATGTCTGTCATACCCAAGGCTTGGCCCACTTAGATTCATTCCTAATGGTCCTCTCCCCTGACCCAGGACAATGGCAGCAGCTGTATTGCTACCCAAACCAATGTCACCCAAGAGATTGACCTCAAAGTCTTTAAGGGCATTACGTGCAATAAGCCAGCAGCCGATGACAACGTGTAGAGCTGACTTTACTGCTATCCTCCTTACCCCATTAAACACCCGACTGGTGGTTGCAGTGCTGATTCATGGAAAGTCTCATTGGGTAATGGAACAGTCTCAAAAAGGTCTAAGTGACCCCTTTCTCCACCTGTGTTCCAACAGCTCAGGGTGGCACTGCTGCCTTGGCACCAACTTGCAACGTCATACAACAGCAGGAGCGACAGGCTCAGAGATCTGCAGTCAATTGCAGGTATTTAATAAAAAGTTGCATTAGTTGTAATTGCAGTGCAGTAAGGGTGGAGGGAAGGGGAACATAACAGGTCAGAACAGTGGAAAATCAAAAGAGTTTCCAAAACAAATTCCTGAACTCAATGAGCATTTGGAAACATCTTGTAGTTATAGCTTCAAAAATCCAAAGGAGAGATCGTTAAAATGGCGCTCAATAGCTGTGCTTCTCTAATTCCAATGGCTTGTGCATTCCCAATGTCAATTGCTTCACCATTGATGGCCTTCAGCCCACAAGCTCTGGAATTGTCTCCCTGCAGATCCTTGCCTCTCGCTCACACGTTTCTGCTTGGAGACTCATGAAACATACCTATATGCCCAAGCTTTTAGCTCCCTTCCACAATAAAGCATGTGGGCCAGTGTCATATGTTGCTTCATAATGCTCTTGTGAAACAGTGAGGGATGTTTCAGTTCATTGCATGAAACATGCTATAGAAATAGAAAAGTGGCTGTTGATGTCAAACTGATTGAGTTGGACATTTGAATGAATAGATCTTGAAGGATCAAATTTCTTTTGTAGTTTCTGCCTGAACATGACTGACTTACAATTAATGTTAAGCACAATCTCCTTGTACAGGAATGAATATGACACACACATACACACACCTTGCACTCCAGGAAGAATTAGTCACATGCATCAGATAATGACATTTTCCAGATGGGTGCAGACATTGACACTAAGTGACCAATCAGCATTGGCCCAGCTGCACCCAAGGCTGAGAGATGAGTCAACCAATCTCAGTAAGTGCAGGACAGAGACCACAACTTGAGAGAAAGAGGCACCGCCCCCCAACCCCAAGGACTTGGGAATGTTAGGGAGTATTTGAGTATGAATATTGGGAAAAGAAAGAAAATAACCAGGTTGAGCTAGACATAAATATTGGCCTGAACACCAAAATTCTCTTTAACTAAATAGTGCTGCAGAGTTTGTAAGCTCCTCTCGAAGAGAGACGGTACATAGTTTTCCTTGAATGACAGTGTTCTCTCAGTACAGTACGGAGGTGTCAGTTTAAGTTATTATAAGGAATGCACTTACAACCATTGGACAGAGGTCACTGGCAACAGAGTCAGTCAATCTGCCAGTCCAAAATGACAAGTCGAGGTGGGATCAATGACTTGCCCACAGTCTGATTCTATTCTGGGTCACTACCTAGTCAACTTGCCTTTCTCTCACACACAGAACCACAGACCTCAAAAAAATAATTACAAGACGGTGAGTTGACAGCTATCAGTATAATAATAGCTCTCAAACAACAAGTTAACGAAATCAGACAATGTTGAAAAAAAACAAAATCGTGGCTTCTGGAAATCAGAAAGAGCAAGAACTCCAAGGTAGTACCTTCTACGGAGAGGTTCAGCAAAGTCTTGCATTTATGTAGCACCTTCCACGACCTCAGAACATCCTAAAGTGCTTCTGAGTCAATGATGTACTTTCAAAATGCAGTCACCAACTCCACAGCAGCCAATGTGAACACCACAAACTCAACCCCCCCACCTCTCTGCAGCAATCCGACAATTATTTTCATTCAGGATGCAAGGTTTAACTTGAGACGTTCACTTTTCAGAGATGCTGCCAGACCTGCTGAGCTTTTCCGGCAATTTCTGTTTCTGTTTTAACCTGCAATTGTTGCCTGAACACCCAGTGACATTGAAATTCCTTGCCTTGAGTTGGGGAAGTGATTAGAATATTAACATTGTGTCCATCTCCCCTCGCTTCAAACACATCCAAAAAAAAAATTTTAAAGCAAGAGTTTGAGGAATTGTTGATGCTCATTAGAGGTGCACCGTCTTTTTATGCTGGCATCTGCACTGGAGACCTAAATTAAAAGCCCTGGACTGACGGTCTGGCCTTCTGTTTGATGAGGAAGGAGGGGAACGTTTCAGAGAACACCTCTGGAACACCCGGACCAACCAACCCAACCGCCCCGTGGCTGAACACTTTAACTCCCCCTCCCACTCCGCCAAGGACATGCAGGTCCTTGGCCTCCTCCATCGCCAGACCATGGCAACACGACGCCTGGAGGAAGAGCGCCTCATCTTCCGCCTAGGAACCCTCCAGCCACAAGGGATGAATGCGGATTTCTCCAGCTTCCTCATTTCCCCTCCCCCCACCTTGTCTCAGTCCCAATCCTCAGACTCAGCACCGCCTTCTTGACCTGCAATCTTCTTCCCGACCTCTCCGCCCCCACCCCCCTCTCTGGCCTATCACCTTCACCTTAATCTCCTTCCACCTATCGCATTCCCAACGCCCCCTCCCCCAAGTCCCTCCTCCCTACCTTTTATCTTAGCCTGCTTGGCACACCCTCCTCATTCCTGAAGAAGGGCTTATGCCCGAAACGTCGATTCTCCTTCTCCTTGGGTGCTGCCTGACCTGCTGCGCTTTTCCAGCAACACATTTTTAAGCTTCTGTTTGATGATGCAATTTAAATTTAAATAATAAATCTACAACTTAGAGCTTGTCTAAATAATGCTGACGATGAAACTATCATCGTTGTCAAAAACCCATCCGGTCCACTGTGTCCTTCAGGGAGGACAATCTGTCATTCTTATCTGATCTGGTCTACACATGACTCCAGACCCACAGCAATGTGGTTTGCTCACAACTACCCTCTGAAATGGCTTGAGAAAATAACTTAGGGATGAGCAACAAAGGTTGGAATAATAAAGAATAAACGAAAACACTCGCACTCAACATCGTAAAACTGTCCAAAATCAACTCACAGAAGAATTATCAAGCCACCAATCCTTATGAGTTCTTAAAATATGTGGCCAAAAGGCTTTTGATTTGATTTATTGCTCTCACGTGTACCTCAGTAAAGCGGAAAGTTTTGTTTTGCATGCAGTACAGGCAGATCATACAAGGTCATACAGATCACAGGGTGGCTGAACAGCTCGTTATGAGATAGGCTTTAAGGAGCACTTGATTGGACAAGGGAGAGAAACAAATCGGCAGAAAGGTTTAAGGATAGCATTCCAAAGCAGGATGTGCGCACATCCAAATCATCCCAGAAATCCATAAGAATCTCTCCAACTCCGGTCTCCTCTACCTCACTAAACCAGTATCCTCACATTGCCATAACACTGCTCACCTCAAAGATACTAACTGGGGTTGGGTATGCTGCAGAAATTTGATTGTACGACACTTAATATTTTTTGCAAATGTTTTCTCATTTGCCCTACAGAACCTGCCCACTCCATCACTGTAGCTCAGCAGATTTGCCTGTGCAGAATGCTTTTTTTAAAATCAAGATTGAGGGGCATGGATAGGAAAAACCGATAAAGTCTTTTCCCTGGAGTGGGGGAAATCCAGAAATAGAGGGCACAGGTTGAGGGTGAGAGGGGAAAGATATACAAGGGACCTAAGGGGCAACTTTTCCACACAGGCATATATGGAATGAACTGCCAGAGGATGTGGTGGAGGCTGGTACAATTGCATTTAAAAGTCATCTGGATAGGCATGTGAATAGGAAGAGTTTGGAGGGATATGGGCCGGGTGCTGGCAGGTGGAACTAGATTGGGTTGGGATATCTGGTCAGCATGGACGGGTTGGACCGAAGGGTCTGTTTCCATGCTGTACATCTCTATGACTATGATCTTGGTTAAAGGGCATGTCTGTTTCTAGTGAGCATTTTATATGTTGCAAAGGCACACCCACAGCTATAGACCCGCTCCACTGGAAAACACAGACATTGAGTCAGTCCAAGTCATTCTGCTAAATTTAGAGGATATGATTTTAAAGTTTCATCCATCTCTGGTGCTCTTTCATTAATTTTTGTGTCTATTGATAGTTGTGTAGACATTGCTGTCAATTGAAATTTTCTTCCAACACAGCTCGTTTGAACTGAATACATAACGAAACATTCTTCATTTTGCTAAATAGTTCCAAAGGAAGATAAATTAATTTCCTGTCATTATTCATGTGTGTTATGCATTCCATAGTCACAAAACATCTTTGTAGAGAAATATCACTTGAAGTTTATGTGTTTTAAAAAATAAGTCATTTCTTTTCGAGGCCAAATGCTTTTAGTACATCTCTCTGGGAGGAGTGCGCAGTGGGTCAGCGTCACTGTGAGGGAGGAGTGCGCAGTGGGACAGCGTCACTGTGAGGGAGGAGTGCGCAGTGGGACAGCGTCACTGTGAGGGAGGAGTGCGCAGTGGGACAGCGTCACTGTGAGCGAGGAGTGCGCAGTGGGACAGCGTCACTGTGAGGGAGGAGTGCGCAGTGGGACAGCGTCACTGTGAGGGAGGAGTGCGCAGTGGGACAGCGTCACTGTGAGGGAGGAGTGCGCAGTGGGACAGCGTCACTGTGAGGGAGGAGTGCGCAGTGGGACAGCGTCACTGTGAGGGAGGAGTGCGCAGTGGGTCAGCGTCACTGAGGGAGGAGTGCGCAGTGGGTCAGCGTCACTGTGAGGGAGGAGTGCACAGTGGGACAGCGTCACTGTGAGGGAGGAGTGCGCAGTGGGACAGCGTCACTGTGAGCGAGGAGTGCGCAGTGGGACAGCGTCACTGTGAGCGAGGAGTGCGCAGTGGGACAGCGTCACTGTGAGCGAGGAGTGCGCAGTGGGACAGCGTCACTGTGAGCGAGGAGTGCGCAGTGGGACAGCGTCACTGTGAGCGAGGAGTGCGCAGTGGGACAGCGTCACTGTGAGCGAGGAGTGCGCAGTGGGACAGCGTCACTGTGAGCGAGGAGTGCGCAGTGGGACAGCGTCACTGTGAGCGAGGAGTGCGCAGTGGGACAGCGTCACTGTGAGCGAGGAGTGCGCAGTGGGACAGCGTCACTGTGAGCGAGGAGTGCGCAGTGGGACAGCGTCACTGTGAGCGAGGAGTGCGCAGTGGGACAGCGTCACTGTGAGCGAGGAGTGCGCAGTGGGACAGCGTCACTGTGAGCGAGGAGTGCGCAGTGGGTCAGCGTCACTGTGAGCGAGGAGTGCGCAGTGGGACAGCGTCACTGTGAGCGAGAAGTGCGCAGTGGGACAGCGTCACTGTGAGCGAGGAGTGCGCAGTGGGACAGCGTCACTGTGAGGGAGGAGTGCGCAGTGGGACAGCGTCACTGTGAGGGAGGAGTGCGCAGTGGGACAGCGTCACTGTGAGGGAGGAGTGCGCAGTGGGACAGCGTCACTGTGAGGGAGGAGTGCGCAGTGGGACAGCGTCACTGTGAGGGAGGAGTGCGCAGTGGGACAGCGTCACTGAGGGAGGAGTGCGCAGTGGGGTCAGTGCCACTGTGAGGGAGGAGTGCGCAGTGGGACAGCGTCACTGTGAGGGAGGAGTGCGCAGTGGGACAGCGCCACTGTGAGCGAGGAGTGCGCAGTGGGTCAGTGTCACTGTGAGGGAGGAGTGCGCAGTGGGTCAGCGTCACTGTGAGGGAGGAGTGCATGGTGGGACAGCGTCACTGTGAGGGAGGAGTGCGCAGTGGGACAGCGTCACTGTGAGGGAGGAGTGCGCAGTGGGACAGCGCCACTCTGAGGGAGGAGTGCGCAGTGGGACCACGTCACTGTGAGGGAGGAGTGCACAGTGGGACAGCGTCACTGTGAGGGAGGAGTGCGCAGTGGGTCAGCGCCACTGTGAGGGAGGAGTGCGCAGTGGGACAGCGCCACTCTGAGGGAGGAGTGCGCAGTGGGACCACGTCACTGTGAGGGAGGAGTGCGCAGTGGGACAGCGTCACTGTGAGGGAGGAGTGCACAGTGGGACAGCGTCACTGTGAGGGAGGAGTGCACAGTGGGACAGCGTCACTGTGAGCGAGGAGTGCGCAGTGGGACAGCGTCACTGTGAGCGAGGAGTGCGCAGTGGGACAGCGTCACTGTGAGCGAGGAGTGCGCAGTGGGACAGCGTCACTGTGAGCGAGGAGTGCGCAGTGGGTCAGCGTCACTGTGAGCGAGGAGTGCGCAGTGGGACAGCGTCACTGTGAGTGAGGAGTGCGCAGTGGGACAGCGTCACTATGAGGGAGGAGTGCGCAGTGGGTCAGCGTCACTGTGAGGGAGGAGTGCGCAGTGGGTCAGCGTCACTGTGAGGGAGGAGTGCGCAGTGGGACAGCGTCACTGTGAGGGAGGAGTGCGCAGTGGGACAGCGTCACTGTGAGGGAGGAGTGCGCAGTGGGACAGCGTCACTGTGAGGGAGGAGTGCGCAGTGGGTCAGCGTCACTGTGAGGGAGGAGTGCGCAGTGGGGTCAGTGCCACTGTGAGGGAGGAGTGCGCAGTGGGACAGCGTCACTGTGAGGGAGGAGTGCGCAGTGGGACAGCGCCACTGTGAGCGAGGAGTGCGCAGTGGGTCAGTGTCACTATGAGGGAGGAGTGCGCAGTGGGTCAGCGTCACTGTGAGGGAGGAGTGCGCAGTGGGTCAGCGTCACTGTGAGGGAGGAGTGCGCAGTGGGTCAGCGTCACTGTGAGGGAGGAGTGCGCAGTGGGACAGCGTCACTGTGAGGGAGGAGTGCGCAGTGGGACAGCGTCACTGTGAGGGAGGAGTGCGCAGTGGGACAGCGTCACTGTGAGGGAGGAGTGCACAGTTGGGTCAGTGCCACTGTGAGGGAGGAGTGCGCAGTGGGGTCAGTGCCACTGTGAGGGAGGAGTGCGCAGTGGGGTCAGTGCCACTGTGAGGGAGGAGTGCGCAGTGGGTCAGCGTCACTGTGAGCGAGGAGTGCGCAGTGGGACAGCGTCACTGTGAGCGAGGAGTGCGCAGTGGGACAGCGTCACTGTGAGGGAGGAGTGCGCAGTGGGACAGCGTCACTGTGAGGGAGGAGTGCGCAGTGGGACAGCGTCACTGTGAGGGAGGAGTGCGCAGTGGGACAGCGTCAGTGTGAAGCAGACTTGCAGAGGGGACATGCATAAGCACGGCAGTGGCAGAGACAAAAACCGGTGGCAGAGAGAGAGAGAGAGAGTACTCCCCAAGCTTCACGCTGTGGTCCCTGGAAAACTAGTAGATGGCTGGTGGATATTACTTCCATGGACCTACTGCTGGCCAAGTTTCAATCATCAGGAGAAATTATTACAGCTGAACAATACAGTTAGGAAGTTCATTCAAAATACTTAACATCCCATTTAATTAATTGAATAGAATGGAGGTGACTGGGCCAGAGGTGATGTGTTGCAGCTGTAGTTTATGGATGCCAGTACAATCCATGGTGCTATATCTGCAGGAAATGTTGGATATTCGAGGAATTGAGGTTTAGCATTGATGGGCTACTGTCTAAGCAGCGATAACATTGCACATCAGTGAGGGTGGAAGTGTTTTAGGGGCAAGTCTCAGTCCTTAGCTGAATTACACCACATTTGGTCAGGGACAGGTAGTGTTCTTGGGAGCAAGACAGGTATTTGGGATCCAGAACAGGCTTTGAAGGTAGTACCTTCAGCCAGTGTCATTGTCCAACTGAGTATAACGTTCTCACTCCCAGTGTGGAAACGTTGTGAACACAGCCCAGTCCATCCTGAAGGCTAACCTTCCACTCATGGACTCCATGTACACTTCCCAGTGCCTTGCAAAGGCAGCCACCAACACATCCCGGTTACAATCTCTCCCAGCCTCATCCATCTGGCAGAAGATACAAAAGCTCAATAGGAGCAATTGAGAAAACTGGCTAAACTGAACGAGCAAATTAGGATGATGGCTCAGTGGTTAGCACTGCTGCCTCACAGCACCAGGGTTCGATTCCAGCCTCAGGGGACTGTGTGTGGAGTTTGCACATTCTCCCAGTGTCTGCGTGGGTTTCCTCCAGGTGCTCCGGTTTCCTCCCACAGTCCAAAAATGTGCAGGTTAGGTGAATTGGCCATGCTAAATTGCCCGTAGTATTAGGGGCAGGGGTAAATGTAGGGGGATGGATCTGGGTGGGTTGGGCTTCGGCGGGTCGGTGTGGACTTGTTGGGCCGAAGGGCCTGTTTCCACACTGTAAGTAATCTGATCTAATCTAATCTCTCCTGGACTCGACAGTAACTGGAGAGTGGGAGGAGAAAGGTCCAGTTACCATAAGTTAAAAAGCACACAACACCATGTTATAGTCCAACAGGTGTAATTGGAAGCACTAGCCTTTAGAACACCGCTCCATCATCAGACAGCCGCCTGATGAAGGAGCAGCGCTCCGAAAGCTAGCACTTCCAAATAAACCTGTTGGACTATAACCCGGTGTTGTGTGATTTTTAACTTTGTATACCCCAGTCCAACACCTGCATCTCCAAATCATGACCGGTTGCCATAGATACCAACAGTATAGGTAGGATAAGGAAAGAGATTCTGCTGAGGATTACAATTAGCTGGGGACTAAGTTAAAAGTACAGCCTCAAAGAAAACAATCTAAGGATTACTATCTGAGCAGTATGCAAATAATGTTGGTAAGATTGGAAACAAGATTGTTGCTCAAACAGTGGGTTGAGACATTGGTTCTGATTCATGGAACATTGGCTCCAGTACTAGGGGGAAAGAAAGGAGCTGTTCTAGTGGAACAGGCCTGTTTTGACCATACCAAGACTGGTGCCTGGTGACACCTATATCTAGGTTATGGATAGGGCTTTAAACTAATTAGCTGGGGAGAGTGGGGGTGGCTCAATTGAAGGGAGGTTTGAAAAATATTGAACAAATCAAGAGAGCAGAGGTGCAAAGTAATGAAGAGGTGAACCATCATCAAAACGTGACATGAAAGGCAGAAAATATTTGCAGAATAGTGCCAGAGGAATTAGAACCAGAACAAACAAAAATTCAAATCACAAGGATCATCATCTGAATGCATACAGTATTTGTAACAAGATAGATGAATTGACAGCATAAACAGAATATGACTTTTATTAGTGATTATTACATAGATGTAGTTGCAGAATTAACAAGATTCAAGAGTACTCGACATCAACAGGCAAAAAGAAAAAGGAGGTGGGGTGGCATTGTTAATAAAGGATTGTATCACTGCGGTAATCAGTGATATCAGTGCACTAGATCACGGAATAACCAGGAAAACATGTTATGGGTAGGAATCATCTCTAATCCCTAAAGAACTGCCTTACCGTAGGACAAAGCATAAATCAGGAAATAATCGTGAGGTGTAAGAAGGACACGGCAGCTGTCAAAGGTCCTTTTCATTTGCATGTTAACTGGACAGGGTGAGCAAGGGTCACATGGAAGATAAATTTGTACAGTGCAAGTGCGGTGGCACGGTGGTTAGCACTGCTGTCTCACAGCACCAGGTAAGATTCCATCCTCGGGCACCTGTCTGTGCGGCATTTGCACATTCTCCCAGTGTCTGTGTGGGTTTCCTCTGGGTGCTCCATTTCCTCCCACAAACCAAAGGTGTGCAGGTTAGGGTAGATTGGCCATGCTAAATTGCCCACAGTGTTCAAGGATATGCAGGCTAGGTGGGTTAGCCATGGGAAACTGCCCGCAATATCCAAGAATCCCACACTTTGGAGAATCTATGATGATTGCTTTTTAAGAGCAGTACATTGCTTTGCCCATCAAGGAACAGATGAGTTTAGATTGAGTAATATGGTAAGGTTTAAAAGAGATATCGTCGTTAAGAAGCCTCTAATCGGTTGTGATCACAATTGGTATTTAAACTCCTTTGTACCCACTCCTCTACTCCCTCTGAACCCTTCCTCCAGACAACTGCCTACCCATTAAATTATCTGTTCCTGGTTGTGGTTTCCACTCCCTCCTTTGTCTGACTCTTCGCGACCGTGATTTTAGTCAATGAGATTCCACTTCCTGAAATTCCCACCCTAACTCCCTTCATCCCAGTCCCTCCTTGCCGCTTGAGAGTTAAATATTGGCCGGATCCCACCCCCGATTTTTGAGTAAGGCCATGGAATGGTTTACTTTCTTCTGAAGAGGCCATAGTTTAACATTGCAGCTGAGAGACGGCACCATCGACTCTGTCTCATGGCTGTACGGTTCGTACAAGCCTGGGATGTCTGTGCTGAGGTTTCCGCAGCCTCAGCTCATCCTCTTAGACACCAGAGACCAGAAAGGTCAAGGCCAGTGCAAATGAAAACCTGGGGTAAAGACTGTCATATGTCCAGGTCACTATAAACACAACTGTAAAGACCGATGCAGGAAAATCGCCTCAGTGTCTTCTCTGTCCTGAAGGCATCGCATCTTGCTGAGTCAACGCTGAGTCAAAGAAAGATTTTCCCAATAATAATTTTAGTTCCATCTGGTTGAGTTGCAAGGTAACTGAACTTTGTCTCGGTTTAAGTTTGCATGCAACGATCCTGAAGAAAATACACGTAGGCCCCTCTTTAATGGAGGAGAATGTGCATTTATGTAGCACCTTCTAGAAAAGAAAACAACTGTCGATATTTCACAGAAGCACTAATTGACAGTGAGTTACAGTGGATAATATTGGGGAGGATAAAATCAAAGACAAATTTAAAGGAGTGTCTTAATTAAATGTCAGAGATGTTTAGCGAAGAAATTCCAGAGCTTAGGGCCCAGGCAGCTCAAGGTATGACCACCAACGATGAAGCAATTAAATTTGGGGAAAACAGCACAGCACTGCCATAAATCTAACTCTACAGTATGGAGTGACAGGAAAAGTACCAAGTGTCACGGTGCTTTGAAACAACAATACAAGGAATCAAAAGCAAAATTTCCTGGAGGCGCTTAGCAGGTCTGCCTGTACCTGTGGAGAGAGAAAGTGGAGTTAATCTTTCGAGGCCAGTGGATCTGACAAACTGGTTCTGAAGAAGGGTCACTGGATATTAACCCTGCTTTCTCTCTTCACAAATGCAGGCAGTTAGAGTCATAGAGATGTACAGCACGGAAACAGACCTTTCGGTCCAACCCGTCCATGCCGACCAGATATCCCAACCCAATCTAGTCCCACCTGCCAGCACCCGGCCCATATTCCTCCCAACCCTTCCTGAAGGGTCTCTATGACTCTATTCATATACCCATCCAGATGCCTCTTAAATGTTGCAATTGTACCAGCCTCCACCACATCCTCTGGCAGCTCATTCCATACATGTACCACCCTCTGCATGAAAAAGTTGCCCTTAGGTCTCTTTCATATCTATCCCCTGCTGGGTTTCTCCAGCAATTTCCTGTTTTTTTTTGGTTTCAAATCTTCAGCGTCTGCTGTTCTTTGCTCTATTCCACTTGAGTGAAAGGAATGTTGCCTCAGGAGTCCCAATTTTGAGCCACAGAGGATTAGACTGGAGCTTGGCTGATGCGATCCTCTGCAGTAGGAGTATTATGTGGGCGTTGGCAGTAATGAAATAAAGGCTCTGAGCCTCCTCCACAAGAGAACATTCTCGGCACAGTCACCTGTGGCTGTTCAACAGGCAGTAACATACGGTGGCTGCAATCAAACTGAACTCCTGTCTGCGGTCAGGATGTGATGCAGAATGCTATGTTATTGAGGAGGAGCACCCAAAATATGGAATCTCCATCATCCACAGGAAATTACAGCCACATAAATGCACATTAAAGATGGGCCTAAATGTATTTTCTTCAGGATGCAAACTTGAACCCAGTCTCTGTTCAGTTACCTTGCAGCTCAGCCAGATCAAAACAAATGATAATTGGGAAAATATTTAATTGAAGCAGTGGTGACTGAGCAAGATACAATGCCTTCAGGAGAGAAGATGACATGAAGGTGATTTTCCTGTCTCAGTCTTTACGATCACCCACATTACAGAAGTTTTTTTAATAAGGATGTTGCCAGGGTTGGAGGATTTGATCTACAGGGAGAGGTCGAATAGGCTAGGGCTGTTTTCCCTGGAGCAAGGGAGCCTGAGGAGTGACCTTATAGAGGTTTATAAAATCATGAGGGGCATGGATAGGATAAATAGGCAAAGTCTTTACCCTGGGGTCGGGGAGTCCAGAACTAGAGGGCATAGGTTTAGGGTGAGAGGGGAAAAGATATAAAAGAGACCTACGGGGCAACTTTTTCATGCAGAGGGTGGCACATGTATGGAATGAGCTGCCAGAGGAAGTGGTGGAGGCTAGTACAATTACAGCATTTAAAAGGCATTTGGATGGGTCTATGAATAGGAAGGGTGTGGAGGGATATGAGCCGGGTGCTGGCAGGTGGGACTAGATTGGGTTGGGATACCTGGTCAGCATGGACGAGTTGGACCGAAGGGTCTGTTTCTGTGCTGTATATCTCTAAGACTCTAATACTTGATGGGTGTCAAAAAAACACAGCACAGGAGCTAGGGAGGAAAAGTTTGGAAAGCTGTGAAACGTGGTTCTGAAGTGGGCCACACGGAGAGAACATTGAAGTAGCGAGGAAGGTCTCAAGATGGGGAAGGAAGGAAGATGGCGAGTGAATATCATCAAGAAAGGCAACAATGATCACATTCAATGACGTGAAAGTTGGCTGAAGGAGGTGACCGACGGAAGGTCAGAGGTGAGAAGCCCAGT
Source organism: Chiloscyllium plagiosum (assembly GCF_037043375.1). Lineage (NCBI taxonomy): Eukaryota > Metazoa > Chordata > Chondrichthyes > Orectolobiformes > Hemiscylliidae > Chiloscyllium > Chiloscyllium plagiosum. Next base: position 8,669,039 of record NW_028270183.1, read on the forward strand.
GGAAGAAAGAACGATGTTAGACAATTTAATATTGAAAAGGGGAAATAACTGAAGAGGATAGCACAAGGCTACAAAGCATGGAGTAATGAGCAAAAGGCTCATGACCACACAGCTTTTAGCTCAAGTGAGCCAAATGTCGTGTCTAAAATGGAAAGCTGTATCTTACTGAACCAACAAATTCTAAAACCCTCACATGAAGAATACAGTGCTTGTCAGACACAAAGGAAGGCTTCTTTTGCATCCTCGAGCTGGTTAAGTGTAAACTGTGCTGAAAACAAAAAGTGCTGGGAACCACAGCGGGTCAGGCAGCATCCACAGAGGGGGAGAGGGGGAGAGGGGGAGAGGGGGAGAGGGGGAGAGGGGGAGAGGGGGAGAGGGGGAGAGGGGGAGAGGGGGAGAGGGGGAGAGGGGGAGAGGGGGAGAGGGGGAGAGGGGGAGAGGGGGAGAGGGGGAGAGGGGGAGAGGGGGAGAGGGGGAGACGGGGAGACGGGGAGACGGGGAGACGGGGAGACGGGGAGACGGGGAGACGGAGATCTCGCAAGATAATGTAGTGAGTAAACTTTGGTCAGGTTTGCTAATGTAGGTAAAGACAGCAGCTAAATCTGTGCACAGCAAGGTCTTGCAAATGCTACAGAATAACAATCGGTTACTCTGTCTTGCTGGTTTCAATTCAGGAGGAGGAGAAATTGGCCAGGACACAGGGAGAGCTCCCTTTCTCTTTCCAGACAAGTGCAAACAAGATCTTTCATCGACACCTGGAAAAGCAGATTGGCTTTTATTTATTCTCATCTGAAACGTGGTAGAGTGGCAGTGACTCGGTAGCATTCTCTCAGTACTGCACCGAAGTGCTTTTAGAACAAAGAACAGTACAGCACAGTACAGGCCCTTCGGCCCTCGATGTTGTACCGACCTTTTATCCTACTCAATGATCAAACTAACCTACATACCCTCGTTTTACTATCATCCATCCAAGAGTCGCTTAAATGTCGCTAATGTATCTGATTCTTCTATCACTGCTGGCAATGTATTCCACACAACCATCACTCTCTGTGTGAAGAACCTACCTCTGATATCACCCCTAAACTTTCCTCCAATCACCTTAAAATTATGTCCCCTCGTGACAGCCATTTCCACCCTGGGAAAATATCGCTGGCTATCCATGTCTCTCATTATCTTGTACATCTCTATCAAGTCACCTCTCATCCTTTGGTCCAGTCAGAAAAGCTCTAGCTCCTTCAACCTTTCTTCATAAGACATGCCCTCCAGTCCAGGCAGCATTCTGGTAAGTCTCCTCTGCACCCACTCCAAAACTTCCAAACCCTTCCTATAACAAGGAGACCAAGGATTGGTGCTGGGTCCTCTACTTTTTAGATTAGTTTAGATTACATTACATTACAGTGTGGAAACAGGCCCTTCGGCCCAACAAGCCCACACCGACCCGCCGAAGCGCAACCCACCCATACCCCTACATTTACCCCTTACCTAACACTACGGGCAATTTAGCATGGCCAATTCAACTGACCTGCACATCTTTGGACTGTGGGAGGAAACCGGAGCACCCGGAGGAAACCCACGCAGACACGGGGAGAACATGCAAACTCCACACAGTCAGTCGCCTGAGGCGGGGATTGAACCCAGGTCTGAGGCGCTGTGAGGCAGCAGTGCTAACCACTGTGCCGCCCATTCATTTTTGTCATTTACATAAATGATTTGGATGCAAGCATAAGAGGTACAGTTCGTAAGTTTGCAGATGACACCAAAATTGGAGGTGTAGTGGACAGCGAAGAGGGTTACCTCAGATTACAACAGGATCTGGGCCAGATGGGCCAATGGGCTGAGAAGTGGTAGATAGAGTTTAATTCAGATAAATGCGAGGTGCTGCATTTTGGGAAAGCAAATCTTAGCAGGATTTATACACTTAATGGTAAGGTCCTAGAGAGTGTTGCTGAACAAAGAGACCTTGGAGTGCAGGTTCATAGCTCCTTGAAAGTGAAATCGCAGGTAGATAGGATAGTGAAGGCGACGTTTGGTATGCTTTCCTTTATTGGTCAGGGTATTGAGTACAGGAGTTGGGAGGTCATGTTGCGGCTGTATAGGACATTGGTTAGGCCACTGTTGGAATATTGCGTGCAATTCTGGTCTCCTTCCTATCGGAAAGATGTTGTGAAACTTGAAAGGGTTCAGAATAGATTTACAAGGATGTTGCCAGTGTTGGAGGATTTGAGCTAGAGGGAGAGGCTGAACAGGCTGGGGCTGTTTTCCCTGGAGCGTCAGAGGCTGAGGGGTGACCTTACAAAGGTTTACAAAATTATGAGGGACATGGATAGGATAAATAGACAAAGTCTCTTCCCTGGTGTGGGGGAGTCCAGAACTAGAGGGCATAGGTTTAGGGTGAGAGGGGAAAGATATAAAAGAGACCTAAGGGGCAACTTTTTCTTGCAGAAGGTGGTGTGTGTATGGAATGAGCTGCCAGATGATGTGGTGGAGGCTGGTACAATTGCAACATTTAAGAGTCGTTTGGATGGGTATATGATTAGGAAGGGTTTGGAGGTATACGGGCCGGGTGCTGGCAGGTGGGATTAGATTGGGTGAGGATATCTGGTCGACATGGACAGGTTGAACCGAAGGGTCTGTTTCCATGCTGTACATCTCTATGACTCTATGACCAGAACTGAACATAATATTCCAAGTGGGGTCAAACCAGGGCTCTACAGAGTTGCAGCACAACCTCGTGGCTCTTAAACTCAATCCCCTGCTAATGAAATCCAATACACCATACACCTTAACAATCCTATCAACATGGGTGGAAACTTTGAGGATCTATGCACATGGACCCCAAAATCCCTCTGTTCCTCCACACTGCCAAGAATCCTGCCTTTAACCCTGTAATCTGCATTTAAATCCAACCTTCCAAAATGAGTCACTTCACACTTTTCCAGGTTGAACTCCATCTGCCACTTTTGAGTTTAAAACTTTTTACAGCTGGATTTAAGCCCTAACCAGTCTTTGATTTCAGCCAGGGATGTCACAAAGCTCAACACAGGAACTTCAAAAGCTGCGGCTAATCTATGTCACCTCAAACAGAGCAAAAAGGCTGTAACAATGTGCCATCTCTGACAGCAGTCATGCAAGAGGTCTGTGTTACTGTGTTACACCTTAAACCCATTTACTGGAGCCAGCAATGCCTGTAACCCACTTATCTCCATCGGGATCATCGTTTCTTAATGGAATACATAAACATAAACCATATGAAACAACTAATTACTTGCCAATGCTTATTGACAATAAAGTCAATCACACTTCAACAATATCAACCAACCTGACTATACCATTATTGCTAATTCCACCTCCCAACACTTTTCTGTACAATTTGAAAGAGGGCACTGGGTTGATAATTAAAGTGGGATAGCCACTCATTTTAAGAATGCAAGGCGGGGTAGGAAACATGCAGGTAGAAGTTGGTCAGAGTTTGGGGCTCAAACAAGGATCATTCTTTAAAATAAAAGCAAATTACTGCGGATGCTGGAATCTGAAACCAAAAGAGAAAATGCTGGAAAATCTCAGCAGGTCTGGCAGCATCTGTAAGGAGAGAAAAGAGCTGACGTTTCGAGTCTAACTGACGGGAGAAAGGTAGTAAATGGGGAAGAGGAGAGAAAAAGGTGATGAGAGAGTGGGTGGATCATTCTTTATCCTGCCGAAACCCCCAGCTAATCTGTAGAAACATCATCCAGGATAGAGCAGCTCACTTGATTGGCACTACATCCACAAACATTCACTTCCTCTACCAACGCTCAGTAGCCGCAGTGCGTACAAGATGCACTGTAGAAATTCACCAAAGATCCTTAAACAACACGTTCCAAATTCATGGCCACTCGATCTAGAAGGACAAGGACAGCAGATATATGGGAACACCACCACCTGCAAGTTCCCCTCAAAGCCACTCACCATTGTGATTTGGAACTATATTGCTGTTCCCTCACAGTCGCTGGGTCAAAATTTTGAAATTCCCTTCCTGGTGCATTGTGGGTCTACTTAAATGCCATAAACTGTAACCGTTCAAGAAGGCAACTCACCCCCACCTTCTCCAGGGTAATAAATGCTGGTGCTGCCAGTAATGCCCAATGAATTAAAAGAAACAAAGCCATGCACCAAAGGTCTGCCTCTTAAAGTGAATGTCCTTCTCTCCCTGTCCCCTTCCAATTAAGTCTGTGCCTCACCCTGCAAGATAATTAGCTGCCAATGCTTGCAATTCATTTTCAACAGCGAGATGTGACCTGAACAGCCCAGGTCCTTGCCTTTTTGCTTATGAAATTCTCAAGTGAAGACGAATTCTGGTTTGGAGAATTGGTATGTAGAGGAAGGAAAGAGAAAAGAATTACAACTTGCATGAACTTTCAACGAACCCATTTGCAAATTCAACAGCAGTACACAGGGTGTGATGTATTGCACGGGGCGTAGATAAATCTCATGGAACTGTGGGACCAGGCCAGCCACAGGTTAGCAGGCTCTAATGTTCATTGTTAACCTCAGGTCAATGGACTTGTGCAGGGACAGGATGTGCCTGCAGGCAGGCTTCAACATGCCTCGTAATCCAAGGAACAGACATATGGAGAAAAGACAAGGAACTTTTGCGACTGGATCATATTGTGAAAACCTAAGTTAACAAGGAAGCCTACAAGGAACAATGGGCTCCTTCCAAAAGCACCAACTGGAAATGAAGCTGCTCCTGTACAGGTGGTGAGGCCTGGTGCTCCAAAGTAATTGCGAACACATTGGGCCCGGCATTGGTGCCAGTCTAACATCACTTCTCGGTAGTCCGAATGAAATCTGGATCCACATGGGTCAGCGTCAGGAAATACGGAGGCGGCTAAGGCTCATTTCTCCAGAAAGGTCCAAAGGGTGATCTGATCGACAAGCTGAATGTAGAGAATATAAGAAACAGGAGCAAGAGTAGGTCATTCATCCCTACAGGCCTGCCCCATCATCCAACAACTCCAGCCTCGAGCCTCAACCCCTCTTTCATGTCAGCTCCACACAGCCATCAACTCCCTGCTCTTTCATTCAAAACCCTCTCTGGGATTGAGAGCTCGAGACATTCGTTACCCTCAGAGAAAAAATTCCTTCACATCTCAGTTTTAAATCACTATCTCCTTATTCTGTAACTTTATTTCCTAGCTTGAGATTCTCCCACTAGTGACAACAATAACCCTGTCAAGCCACCTCAGAATCCTTTACATTTTAGTGTGATTAGCCTTCATTCTGCTAAGCTCTAAAGAACGAAATCCCGTTTAGCCGATCTTAAGTCAACCTCTCCATCTCAGGAATAAACCGAACTAATCTCCAGTAGCAATACATCCGGTCTTAAATGCAGGAACCAAAACTATACACAGCACTCCTTGTGCAGATTCACCAACCCAGTACAGTTGTAACAGGACTTCCCTATTTTTAAACTTCACCCCCTAGCAATGAAGGCCAAAATTCTATTTGCTTTCTTAATTACTTGCTGCATATCAAAGAATCGAATCAAAGAATCATACGGCAGAGAAGAGGCTCTTCAGCCCATCTGTACTGCAAAAATATGCTACCACCTACATTGGAACCACTCTTCCATACTAGACACAGTCTTGAATGTTATGAAACTTCAAGTATTCATTCATGTACTTTTCAAACACCAAAATTAGTACGGAAGCACAAAGAACACCTCAGTCCATCCGTGCTACACTTTGTTCCTGGGAGTCTCTTCCTCCATTTTGAAAAAGTCTCCTGTTTCATTATCCCCGCTAATGTGCACAACTGCACACTTTCCTACCTCAAAGACCATCTACCCAGTTTCTGTCCGTTCACCTGACCCATCTAAATCCCTTTACTCCTTTATCCCCATAACAATATGGCCGCTGACCTATTTTTGTATCGTCAGCAAAATCAGATACATTGCAATCAACCTATCCAAGTTATTATTATAGATAAACGGATATTTTTCCCTGGAGCACTGGAGGCTGAGGGCCGACCTTTTAAAGGTTTATAAATTCATGAAGGGGTATGGATAGGGTGAAGAGATAAGATCTTTTTCCCTGGGGTGGCGGGAGTCCAGAACTAGAGGGGATAGGTTTAAGGTGAGAGGGGAAAGATTTAAAAGGGGCCTCAGGGGCAACTCTTTCACATAGAGGGTGGTGAGTGTACGGAATGAGCTGCCAGAGGAAGTGGCGGAGGTTGATGCAATGATAACGTTTAAGGGGCATCTGGATGGGTATATGAATAGGAAGGGTTTAGAGGGATATGGGCCAAATGCTGGCAAATGGGACTAGATAATTTAAAAGATATCTGGTCGGCATGGTCAGACGAGAGGGTTTGTTTCCGTGTTGTATAGCTCCATGACTCTAAATCAACTGAGGCCCTAGGACTGATTGTTGTGGCACTATTAGCCTTGCCAACCTGAAAGAGACCAATTAATCCTAACTCTCTGCCTTCTGTGTGTTAACCACTCCTGAATCCACACTAATACATTACAAGGTTTGTGAAGGTTAGTAGTTCAGGTTGAGGTTTAGGGTGTAGGTTTGATATCCAGACGTTTCATTACCTGACTAGGTGACATCATCAGTGGCGACCTCCAAGTGAAGCGAAGCTGTTTTCTTCTGCATTCAGAAGATCCAGGAGAAAGATATAAATAGAAAGCAGGAGACAACAGCTTCGCTTCACTTGGAGGTCGCCACTGATGATGTTGCCTAGCCAGGTAATGAAACATCTGGATATCAAACCTACAGCTCAGCGAGCAAACCTACACCCTAAACTCATACATTAACTCCAAGGGAAGATAATTCCACTTACGGAGGAGAACAGAATTAACAGCCTTAAATACTAGGCAATAATTAATAAATCCAATCGGGAATTCGGGAGAAACATCTTATTGGTGACAATGTGGAACTCGTGATCGTGAGGATTATTGGAGGTGGATGTGTAAATGCACTAACAGGAAGTGGATAAACACACAAGGAGCAGACAGATATGACAAAATGGACAGAAATGGGAGTAAACGCATGTGGAGCAGGTGAACCAGTTGGACTGAATGGCCCGTTTCTGAGCTGTAAGTACTTCATCTTTGCAAATTCCGCCCTAATTTCAGTGCGATTTTGGACTTCTGCAGTTTTAAAGGACTCCAACCCCGACATCAAAGAACAATCAAAGCTTCTTGGCCAACACCCATGCCCATAAAAACAGAAGAATGTTCTCCTTTCACGTCCTTGTAAGGCTTCCAGGAGAGAACGATTAGTGAATCATACGTGGGTGGGAAGGTGAAACAAAGAGTTACAGATCTCCAGCACTGCCTTCCGTTTCATCATCGGGTTATATCCATTTGAAAAAGGAGCTAAAGAGAAAAGCTCGGAAGCTTACTGCAATAATCTTGGATGCTTCCTGAAACGTGGACAGATGGAAGGCTCCAGTTTGTGAATGCATCCAAGCCTGGCAATGTACTTGGCTAAAATCAGTCATGATCTGATTGAATGGTAGAACAGGTTCTGGGAACAGGATGGCCTCCTCCCCCATTCTTACATAAACCCTAGTGTGTGCTAATCATGTGTTCAGTGGCAGAATGGTGGTAGGCATTTCTACAACAGCATTGAGTAGTCTAGAGACTGGAAAAGCGGAAAAAGGATTTGAGCTATCGGGAGAGGCTGAACAGAATGGGGCTTTTTTCCCTGGAGCGTCGGAGGCTGAGGGGTGGACCTTATAGAGGTTTACAAAATTATAAGGGGCATAGATAGAGTAAGTAGACAAAGTCTTTTCCCTGGGGTCGGGGAGTCCAGAACTAGAGGGCATAGGTTTAGGGCGAGAGGGGAAAGATATAAAAGAGACCTAAGGGGCAACTTTTTCACGCAGAGGGTGGTACGTGTATGGAATGAGCTGCCAGAGGAAGTGGTGGAGGCTGGTACAATTGCAACATTTAAGAGGCATTTGGATGGGTATATGAATAGGAAGGGTTTGGAGGAATATGGGCCAGATGCTGGCAGGTGGGACTAGATTGGGTTGGGATATCTGGTCGGCATGGAAGGGTTGGACCGAAGGGTCTGTTTCTGTGCTGTACATCTCTAAGACTACAATCACAGTCGGACAACTGCTACATATGAAGCCGTTGGATGAGGCAAAGACTGGGCAATATTTTCTAAGTCCTAAACATCCTGCTCAGAATCACTTTGTGGACCCACAGGAACAATGATGTATTGAATGGGGCCCTGGATGACACACGTCATTTACAGCCATTCCCCAATGTCCACTGGCCAATATTGCTGACTTCCAATTGAGGCTTTCACTCTTGGGCTCATGGCACAGTCGTAGTGCACCTACCTCTGAACCAAGAGGCCAGTACCACTTGCTTCGAAGATATGCTGGACAGCTTGATTCATGAATTTAATAATAAAAAAAAAAGAGTTGAGGAACCGAAATAACAAACTAAATCCTGCAAATGTCATCTGCATGTTGCGTCATGGCCAGAAGTCAAGAAGAAAATTCCCAAAGAAAAAGCTAGTCTTTGTGCATTTAAATTTGGTCCCTTCGAAAAACTGACATTTTCCTGGGCTCAGAAAATGGCCAAGGCCAATCATATTTCCAACAGCATCTGAACCCCTATATTTTACAGACATTAATGGCAGCATGGTGGCTCAGTGGTTAGTACTGCTGTCTCACAGTGCCAGGGACCCGGGTTCGATTCTAGCCTCGGGCGACTGTGTGTGTGGAGTTTGCACGGGTTTCCTTTGGGTGCTCCAGTTTTCTCCCACAATCCAAAGATAGGCGAATTGGCCATTCTAAATTGCCCATAGCATTCAGGGATGTGTAGGTTAGGTGCATTAGTCTGGAGTAAATGTAGAGTAGTAGGGTAATGGGTGTCGGTGTGGTCTTGTTGGGCCGAAGGGCGTGTTTCCATACTGTAGGGATTCTATGAATTTCTATGAAAGCTGAAAGGACTTAGAGGTGAGCTATCTGCTTCCAGCCAGCTTGAGACAAAGGAAAACATCAAGACCAACGATGTTAAAATGAGCACTAATGCTTTAAATGAACTCGTCACCTTGCATTGCAGATTGTAATGGGGGGGGCCTGTTGGCTTTATGACCTTCCAAGTAACTCACTGAGATGGACCATCTGCACCTGAAATGCCTGTCCTTGTCACATGACTGAAATCAGAGCTGGTTGAATCTGGGATTCTAAGTCAGTTGTGGCTTGACCTCGAGAAAGAGAGACTGAGACAGACAGACAGACAGGACTCCAGGCTGAGTTGGCCTCCTGCCTCGGACTCTATCTCTACCTATAAGTTGCTGGCTGGAAAGAAACTCATATTTGGCTGCAAGGAGGAAGCCGATCACTGAGGAATTTACTGAAGTCGCAGCTCATGTGGACGGATCTGTAAAACCTCTGAATTAACCAAACGCTTTAATTTATAAAATATCTCCTGTCCTGCTTCTCCCCCCGTAATTTCCTGAGAATGGAGTAACAAAGCAACTCCCCTAGTGCTTTGTAAATTTTGCTAATAATTAATTTTGTTAAATTTGTCGATTTCACCTTGAAAAGGGTTTCTGCCGTATGTTTATTTCAGAAATTGGAATGCAAAAACTAAGTTTTCAGGAACACTCTTTGGCCTATCTTAGTCAGTGAAAAGAATAAATAAATCAAATAATACATCACTGTTTTAGGATTAAGAGGGGCAAAGCAGTCATAATTTAAATTCACCCCATTTTCCCTATGTCTAGGCACTTTCTTCAGAACTGTTGGGACTCATACTGGACTCAAAACATTAACTGTTTTTCTCTCAGCAGATGGTGACTGATGTGATTTTCCAGTGCTTCCTGCACTTAAGACATTAAAAGGAGCATCAAGCTAGTGGTAGCCCAGGACAGACTCTCCCTGTGAGAAACCTAGGTTCTGCACTTGTCCTCAACCTATGTGTCAGTCTTGCCCCATGGCAGCGTCCTCACCTCCAAACCTACCGCACATAATCTAGGCTGATACTCTTCCAATGCTATGCTATGGTAGTGTAATGCTGCAAGAAGTGTGATCTTTCAGGCGAGTTATTAAACTGAAGTCCACTTAACTTGCAACAAAGCTCAGAGGTCCTCTGCAGTTCGCCCAGGGCATCTGCCATCATTCATCCCTCAAACACCACCAAAACAAGATTATCCAATTATTTACAACATCTCACTGTTGCTAGTGGGATCTTGCTGTGTTCAGACCGTAGGATGAGTACTTGCCTGTGACATTACTTTCAGGGCAGTTATAGAGTCATACAGATGTACAGCACAGAAACAGACCCTTCAGTCCAACTCGTCCATGCCGACTAGCTATCCTAAATTAATCCCATCCCATTTGCCAGCACCCGGCCCATATCTCTCTAAACCCTTTCTATTCATATACCCATCCAGATGCCTTTTAAATGTTTAATTGTACCAGCCTCCACCACTTCCTCTGGCAGTTCATTCCATACGCGTACCACCCTCTGCATGCAATCACTGCCCCTTAGGTTCCTTTTATATCTTTCCCTTCTCACCCTAAACCTATACCCTCTCGCCCTGGACTCCCCAATCCTAGGGGAAAAAAAACTTTTCTATTTATGTCCCTCATGATTTTATAAATAGCCCTAGCCTATTCAACCTCCAATCGAGTCATTCCAAAGACATTAAGCTTGCTATATAAATGAACATTCTTTCTTTTGCAAATTTTTCGCAGTAAATTTATTAAAACACTGGACTCCACATTTAATGGACTCAAAAATCTCAAAACTGCTTACAACGGAGAAAATGAGGACTGCAGATCCTGGAGATTAGAGTCAACAATGTGGCGCTGGAAAAGCACAGGTCAGGCAGCATCCAAAGAGCAGGAGAATCGATGTTTCGGGCCTAAACTCTCCAGGAGGCCCAAAACGTCGATTCTCCTGCACTTCGGATGCTGCCTGACACTCTCAACTCTTACACTGAACAATACCGGGCACAAAATCATATAAAGTAAGACTACAGAAAATTAATCGTTTATGAGAAGTGCCCAACACATCAGCAAAAACATCTTTCTTAAGTTTTTTAATCATTTACGTTCACATGGAGTTAGCTGCAAGACCCCAGTTGACACTTCAAGCCTGGTCTGCCAGATGAAATCTGATATGCATCACAACTCAATTGACTCATCCTTGCTGTGAAGCAATTGGTACCCTCATCAACAAAAGACCTGCTGATCTCAGTCTCAGAAAGCAGACTTTTGAAATTGATCCATTGATAAGAGGGTCTGTGAAACTCAACAAAGGCACTCTTTTGATTCAAGGCCCCTCACCAATCTGTTACCAAAATCATTTAGTTTCTCAAGCTGCTGGAAAAGCTCTGACGCTCCAGGGAAAACAGCCCCAACCCATTCAACCTCTCCCTGTAGCTCAAATCCTCCAACCCTGGCAACATACTTGTAAATCTTTTTTGAACCTTTTCAAGTTTCACAACATCTTTCCGATAGGAAGGAGACCAGAATTGCACACTATATTCCAACAGTGGTTATCATTCAATTTCTTTTTGTTTATATGCTTGCATTTGTGTTTTTCATCTTTTTAACCAATCTCTGCACCGACTCCAGCCTGCCCTCCCTCTCCTTTCCTGAACACGCTGACTCCGGGGTGCTCTATTCTAGTCTCCAGTGTTTTATCAGTGTGATTATTCTGCCTGGTCAACCTTCATCCTCAACCAACATCACGAGAGTAAACAATCCGGCCATAACCGTAGTACTGTACGTGGGAGGTTATGGTGTGCAGATTGACTGCCGTGTTTCCCATGTCGTAACAGCGACTCCACTCCTAAAGTACTTCCTCTGCTGTGAAGCAGCCATGGTTATAAATGGCGCTACATCAATGCAAGTTGTTTCCGACAGTTTGTAGATTCCCCACCCATACAGGTCATCCCCGAATCACACCCAACCTACTAGATTTCAGGGTGTTATATAACAAGGAGAGAAAGCTCCCAGTCAGGTTTCCCCTCCCTAACTCACAGCACACAATTCTATTGAGACAAAAAGATGCGAAACTTAACAAACAAGATCACTGAGGAATATACTGTTGTCCAATGATCTGAAGAAGTCACAGCTCATGTGGACGAATCTGTAAAACCTCTGATTAACCGAATGCTTTAATTTATAAACCTATCTCTTGTCCTGCTCCTCCACCCCCCCCCCATTCCCCCAATTTCCTGTGAATGGAGTAACAAAGCAACTCCCCAGGGGCATGGATAAATAGACAAGGTCTTTCCCCTGTGGTCGGGGAGTCTAGAACTAGAGGGCATAGGTTTAGGGCGAGAGGGGAAAGATATAAAAGAGACCTAATGGGCAATTTTTTCATTACATCATCACACTGTAAACTTTTGCTATAAATTCTGTGCCTTACAATCTTATTCTCCATAACCACCTGATGAAGGAGCAGTGCTCCGAAATCTAGTGCTTCCAAATAAACCTGTTGGACTATAACCTGGTGTTGTGTGATTTGTACATCCCAGTCCAACATCGGCACCTCCACATCATTATTAAACCAGATGGACTTTAGTACAATAAACAATGGTTTCACATTGTTTGCCTTTTAAAACAAAATTGAATTCAAATTCTGCTATGTGCCATGGGATTTGAACATAGGAATTACACAAAACCAGAGGGATTAAGAGCGGGAGTAGGGAATTCCGCCCTACAAGTCTGCTCTGCCATTTAACATGATCGTGACTGACCTTATCCTGGTCTCACCTCTACTCTCCTACCTGCCCTCCATAGCTCTTAATACAGCTTGTCATCAGCAACATTATCTATTCTTTTCTTGAATGTGTTGATTGATTCTGTCTCCATTTTGGAGCAGCGAGTTCCACAGATTCACCACCCTCTGAAAGAAGTAATTTCTCCCCAGCTCAGTTTTGAACCCACCTCCTCCCACTCTATATCTACGCCATGGTTTGGAGGAGCCGGTGTTGGACTGGGGTGTCCAAAGTTAAAAAGAAAAATCACACAACACCAGGTTATAGTGCAACAGGTTTATTTGGAAGCAATTGCTTTGAGCAGCGCTCCGAAAGCTAGTGCTTCCAAATAAACCTGTTGCACTATAACCTGGTGTTGTGTGATTTTTTAACTATTAAGACAGGTCTGCTGTGACATCGGAAGAGTGTTCCACACCCACTGACAAATCAAAGCGAGAACATTCCTGGGCCTCAGTCACTGGCTTTTGCCCTCAATGTCAATTTTCCTGCTCCTCAGATGCGGCCTGACCTGCTGTGCTTTTCCAGCCCCACTTTGATCTAAACACTTCAAATTATATCAATAAAACAGGTGTTTCTCTATTTCCAGTTATTCTGGTTCAGCACCACAGTCGCCAGGATGTTTAACTGAGAGAGAAGGAATAGAGGGATACGGGTACTAGGGAGAGGGGAAACTCACGTGGACTATAAAGATTAATGTGGACCATTTGAATCTTCAAGGCTTATTTATTCATCTTTAAGTTATCCTGTGGACTTTCTCAAGGGAACTCAAACACCTTTCCCAATCCTATGTACAAGAACACACATTCAGATTGTCTGTTCTAGTGATGTTGGTTGAGGATGAAGATTGACCAGGCAGAATAATCACACTGATAAAACACTGGAGACTAGAATAGAGCACCCCGGAGTCAGTGCGTTCAGGAGGGGAGAGGGAGGGCAGGCTGGAGTCGGTGCAGAGATTGGTTAAAAAGATGAAAAACACAAATGCAAACATATAACCAAAAAGAAATTGATTGAAAACCACTGTTGGAATATAGTGTGCAATTCTGGTCTCCTTCCTATCGGAAAGATGTTGTGAAGTTTGAAAAGGTTCAAAAAAGATTTACAAGGATGTTGCCAGGATTGGAGGATTTGAGCTACAGGGAGAGGCTGAATAGGCTGGAGCTGTTTTCCCTGGAGCGTCGGATGCTGAGGAATGACCTTACAGAGGTTTATAAAATCATGAGGGGCATAGATAGGGTAAATAGACAAGGGTTTTTCCCCCTGGGGCGGGGGAGTCCATAACTAGAGGGCACAGGTTTAGGGTGAGAGGGGAAAGATATGAGAGCGACCTAAGGGGCAATTCTTTCATGCAGATGGTTGCTCGTGTATAAAATGAGCTGCCAGAGGAAGTGGTGGAGGCTAGTACAATTACAACATGTAAAAGGCATCTGGATGGGGATACGAATAGGAAGCGTTTGGAGGGATATGGGCCAGGTGCTGGCAGGTGGGACTGGATTGGGTTGGGATTTCTGGTTGGCCTAGACGAGTTGGACCAAAGGGTCTGTTTCTGTGCTATACAGCTCTCTAACTCTATTTACCTGACTTCAGTGATAACCATCACAGGCGGAAATTTGTGGCCATCATCACTCCCGCCCCTTCCCCCACAACACTCATTAATCCTTTCTCTTTACAACTGTTCCTCATCTTGTTGTGACAACATGTATTGTGAGGCAACGGGTAACGGGGCAGGCCCACAGGTAGTTACTCAGCCACTGGCAAAAGATGGGAAGTAGCATTCCGTAAGGATTGATCCTCGGAACAGCGATTACGATTCTGGTACGCAATTTCAAAATTTGCAGGTGTAACCGAAATTGAAGGGAATAGTTAATGTGGAGGACTACAAGATAACACAAACACATTCACAAACTTGCAGAATGTGCCTGTAATGGCAAATACATTCTAACATGATGCAAGATTAAACACTTTGGTAGGAAGAATAAGCATTTAAATAGGAAACGGAAGGATCTCGGGCTGTAGAGAAAGAAGTCACTAAAGTTAGAAACAGGTTGAATTGAAAGCAGAGTATTGCATTAAAGTTGAGTTAGACAAACTCAGGATTGCGAACTGTCCTGGTCCTCAGATTATAAATAGGATACAGGGACACTGGATATATGCAAAAAATGGTCACAACAATTGAGAGTCTGTCAGGAAAGAGTGAACGGTTCATTTATCTGTAAAACAGACAATGGAGGGGCAAGTGTCAAAATGACAAATCGACTTTGATAGGATTGACAAAGAGTGGATTTTCCCCTTGCTGGGCAGACCAGATCTAAATGAGATCATCACTAATAATGGGAATTCAGGTAAAACGTCTTTACACAGAGTAGTGAGAAAATGGAACTCCCTCTCACAGGAAGTAGTTGGGAGAAATAACATTTGAAGAGAAACTAGAAAAACCACATGGAGGAGACAAGAACATTCGGCGTAACTGATAGGGTGGGATCAAAAGGGTGGGAGGAACTCACATGGAGCAGAAATACCAACATTGAACAGTTAGTGCTTGTATGTGGTAAAACCTGGATTACTCTGAGCACTGGACAAACCACCTGATGAAGGAGCGTCGCTCCGAAAGCGAGTGTGCTTCCAATTAAACCTGTTGGACTATAACCTGGTGTCGTGTGATTTTTAATTTTGGACAAATAACATTTGTGTCACACAAGTTCCTGGCAACTATTACCTAAAACAGTGGTTCAAAGCAACCCACCATTATTTCCAATGAGGGATGGACAATTCATACATCCATATCCCATGGAACAAATGATCAAAGAGATAACTGACCATCTCCCCTTGACACCCAATGATATTACCATCACTTATTCCGGACTAATCAACAACCTCAGAATCATTATGGACCTGAAACAGAACTGGACCATTAATTTAAATACTGCAGCAAGAGCAGGTCAGAGACTAGAAACTGTGTGAAGAGTCTCCTGATTCCTCTCTCCTCAGAGCTGATGAGGCACAAGTCAGGAGTGTGATGGAACACTCCCAACATACCTGGATGGGTGCTGCTTCAACAACACTCGTGAAGCTCAACACCATCCAGGACAAGGCAAAACAATGATTGCAGATGCTGGAAACCAGTTTCTAGATTAGAGTGGTGCTGGAAAAGCACAGCAGTTCAGGCAGCATCTGAGGAGAAGGAAAATTGACATTTCGGGCAAAAGCCCTTCATCAGGGATAGAGGCAGAGTGCCTGCAGGGTGGAGAGATAACTGAGAGGAGGGTCGGGGTGGGGAGAAAGTAGCATAGAGTACAATAGGTGAGTGGGGGTGGGGATGGAGGTGATAGGTCAGAGAGGAGGGTGGAGTGGATAGGTGGAAAGGAAGATTGGCCGGTAGGACCGGTCATGTCCCCGTGGATGCTGCCTGAACTGCTGTGCTTTTCCAGCACCACTCTAAATCTACCATCCAGGACAAAGCAGCCCACCTAATTGGCACCGCACCCACAGAATCCCAACCCTCCACCACTGACACTCAGCAGCAGCATGTACCATTTACAAGATGCATGGCAGAAATTTACCAAGGCTCCCTCGACAGAACAATCTCAAGCATAATCCCCACTCCCTCGAAGGACAATTGCAGTAAATTAACAGGAACACCAGCACCAGTTCTTCTCCAAGTCACAGACTACCCTGACTTGGAACTATAATTGCTGCTCTGTCACTGTTACTGGGTTAAAGTCCTGAAACATCACCCCAAACAGTAGTAAAAGGTACACCTAACACCACATGGATTGTAGCTGTTCAAGCTTGCCTCCACCAACTTCAGGCCTATTAGGGATAGGCTGGTCATGCCAGCAATGCTTCATAAACAAGTAAAAGGAAGTTGGGCCAAATGGCCTGTATCATGCCCCAAATACCATGTACTACCTACAAATACCTACTGAAATTGTAGCCCACTTGTCTTGTTCATCTGTCTGAAGACATTGCCAACACACAGAGACATGATTAACCTCCTTAAAGTCTGACGTACAGATATTTGACAACAACAAGACTAGTACAAATGCCAGTGAATTCCTCTGCTGAGGATTTGGTCCTGCGATTTCTCAAGTGAGGCTCTGGGGAAAAGAGCTGCCTCGTCAGATTAAACGAGCTTGTACAGGCAACGACGGGCCGAAAGGGCTCCCTTTGTGCTGTGATTGTAAGAAAGCAACTGCATGGATCTGCGGTTCAGCGGATACACCCGAAAAACTGAGCTCCCAAAACCCCCAAACACGCTCAGTTAAAAGCCTTGATAAATGGCTCTGAATAAAAACAGGGCTGGTCAAGGTGAATCTCAATAAAGATTCATCTCTCAGCGAAAAGGTAACGCAGCTCCAGTGAACAGGCTCTCGGTTTCCTCACAAAAGGTCTGCAGGAGAGACTGGGCAAGGGTAGAATCGCAAGGACTAAGGTTCCCCAGACAGAGGCGTCGAAATCTCGCATATGTACAGCCCCCATTCAAACCAGTGAACTGGGAAGCGCTAGTCTATCACAGAGGGGGCTTTAAAATAAAAGCCAAGTCGTTTCTTTTTGTTTAAGTGAAAAAGAAATTGCAAAATGCGACTGTGGTTTCCTCACGTTAGTTAACAGCAAACACAACTGGACTGGGCAGGAGAGTGGCGAGAGGATCGAGGAGCATTCCCCCCCCCCCAAAAAAAAACATGCACTTGGGGGAAGTTGGGAACTCGATCACTCCCAACTTAAAAAAAGAGCTAAAATCTGAAACAACAGCACAGAGAGATAGAGATAGATAGAGAGAGAGAGAGAGAGCGAGCCAACCCTTTCCATCCTAACGAGTAAAGACTAAAACACTCTCTCCTACAACAAACGCGCCAGCAGACATTAGAGAACAGGGAAGAAACAACTTTTGTCATTACAACTTTTAAAGAAGATAATTGGGACCCAATTGAAAAAAAAACTTTCCCAACTCGTTTCTGGATGGGAGTGAATTGTAAATGCTCCCTTTCTCAATCTTCCCAAATCCAATACACCTCCCCAAAAACCTCACCATCAACATCCCCAGGGTTTCTCATTATACATTTAAAAAAAAAGTAATACTCACCCAAAGCTCCGAACCCCACTCCATGATGTTTTAACTTTGCCTTTAATTCAGGCTGGGAAGAGAGAGGATTGATCAGCAGTCTCTTTGTTAATTTCCTTTTTGTTTCTCCACTCACTTGGTCCGGTCTCTTGTTCTATGTTTGAATTTGATTACAGAAACTGCTCTCTATATGAATGGTGTGCCTGGCATCCTTTAAACTGTAAACATTTCTCCAGTCCCCTGGTTAATTCCAAACTGCGATTTACCCTGCGCTGCGCAATCCCGCGTCACCGACACCAGTCCGCCTCAGAGACAGCTCAACTGCGCCTCACTGCAGTATCACACTAACACAGCAAGCGCCCTGTCTGCAATCAGTCTGCAGCAAGGTGTACACGGCTGGTGTTGTTAAAGGGACACCCTCACACTAACACACTTGGGCCTCCTGGCTCAGAGGTAAGGCACTGCCACTGTCAAATGAGCCCACGCCACATAAAAGACAAATATTCACAAACATCACCTGCATCATGAAATCTTCTGAATTAATACTGACAGCAAGGTCAGAGAGGAATTCTCCCTGAGTATATTTTTCCTTCATCCCCCACAATGGGGTTTGGGTGTACCCCTGTTTTGACTTGCTATTCCCAGGAAATTGCTTGGCTGTGGGTGGGGGAAGACATAACAGACTGTCTGGTCTCAGTGTTAGTTAGTCCTTTCTACCTTGTTAATTTTCAATTTTCTTACTCAGTTCTGCTGTGCTAAATGGAAACCAAACTGTGGAAGTTGCAGAAATCTGAAATAGCCTTCTCACTTTCAGTAGAATCAGTATCTTTCGATCATCTCTGTGAAAACCTTTCCAGATTTTAGACATCTCTCTTCAATCCCTCTAACTTTCGCCTCTCCAAGGAGATCAAATCTAATGTCTGCTGAAAGGTCATTGACCTGAACAGTTTCTGTCTCCACAGGTATTTTCTGAGTTGCTGAGTATTTCGAGCATTTTCTGTTTTTATTCCAATTAAAAATCTCTGCAGACAACCAAAAGCTTTCGTTGCTTGTTAAATCTCTGCTGCACTCTCTCCAAAGACTTAACATCCTTTTTAAAGTACACGGGTGCAAGGGAAAGTGACAGCTCGTGAATTCTCCCATCATTGATGGGCTTTCGTTTCTGTTCACAATCCCGGCAGTCCACCTCAGTGTGGATTATACACAACATCCCAACAGTGTCAGGAATGCAAGTGACACTCTGTGGTTGTTATACCTGCCTAGCTGTCATGATAATCTACATACTTTCCTTAATTATAACTCAGAAGAAGTGGAAAGTAGCTTATAAGTTGCCTATATGTTGCAGATACAGTAGGATAGACTGTAGACTTTATGGTCTAACATTGCCACAAAGAACAACATCAAAACAGTGTACAGAGTAATCTCTCACAATGCATAGACAAGTAAACTTTAATATAAATAGTCACAAGATGTTGAAAGGACGTCCAATTTGGTAGGGGTGTGCAGAACAGACTTACCAAGATGGTTCCAGGGATAAGGGATTTTAGTTACAAGGTTAGGTTGGAGAAGCTTGGTTTGTTTTTTTTTTCGAACAAAGGGAGACCTGATAGAGGTGTACAAGATTGTGATAAGCTGAGAAAGGGTGGACAAAGACACAAATTTCCCATCAATCGAAGGTACAATGACTCGGCACCACAGATTTAAATTTTTGGGTGAAGATATGTTTGAGGTGGAGAAATATGTGAGAGAGATAGAGATAATTGATAATTGGTAATTGCATAAATGTTGAGTCGAGATAAACAGGTGAAAAGAATTCAATATTTGAACAAATATAGTTCTTTGAGGAAGAATTAACCAACCTTTTCAGATATGGAGTAGGTGGGATTTGAATCTGGACCCTCTGGTCCAGAGGTCAGGACACTACCACTGCACCAGAAAATCACTTTTGAGCAAACAGGAAGAGATATTGACTGACAGTGGAATTGAAAGAAAGATTGGGAGCTATATAAATCGAAACTGAGCAAAGATTGACTTTGCTTCCTCTCCTTCACCGAATGGTTGTTACAAGATTAACAGTAATGACGAGGAAATCAATTCCACAGCCTCATATTCTGGAGCTGTGTTGCAAAAGGAAATGCCATGGGTGTTTGAGGGAAATAAACCCACAGGTCTATGGATATACAGTTGGAGATTAGGACTGATTGGATCAGTCTACAGACAGCCATCATGGATTTGACGCAGTTATGACCCTGCGACATTACACAGGGAATCCAGAAGGAACTTTTAACTACCGCGTGGTAAGAATGTCAGCAATTGGATAAAAAGAATTGCAGTTCGTAGGAATACATTAGAAGAGACTAGTGTGAAGACTGGAACAAGTCAGTAAGTCGTCTATTTTGAACAAATGATAACAGAAGGTAATAGATGTAATCCTGAAGACAGAGGATGGCTGAGGTTCAAGTCCTGCTACAGGAGATGGTGGAATTTGAACTCAATAAAAAATCTGAAACTAAGAGTCTAGTGATGATCATAAATCCACTGCCAATTGTCAGGAAAATCCATCTGGTTCACTAATGTCCTTGAGGGAAGGAAACTGTTATCCTTACCTGGTGTGGCCTACATACCATTCCAGACTACATCGGATGCTACCTGAGGCAGGAAAACCTCACAATCTGTAGAATTGGTTGGGTGGGCATTTGAAATGTCATAGCATTCAAGGTTATAGGACAAATGTTGGAAAGTGGGATGAGTGTACATAGGTCAGCATAGATACAATGGACTGAAGGGTCTCTTCTGTGTTGTATGACTCCATGGTTGCAGAAGAGCCATGCTGGCTGTGTGAGCATAAGTTGTAGGAGTGGACGTAGGTCATTCAGCCCATTGAATTTTCTCCAATATTCACTGAGATTGTGGCTTAGGATGGCACAAAACAAACAAATGTGACATTTCATTACAGCAAGGGTTTTTGTGGCACATTGGTACCTCTGAACCAGGAGGTCTAGGTTCAAGTCCTGCATGCTCTAGAAATGTGTCATAACATCTCTGAATAGGTTGATGAGAAGGTAACTATTTCTTGGTCAGTACAGTTACAAGCAGCAGCCACAGGTGAGAATGGGAAGTATGTAAAATGTTCGATGGTATAATTTCTATGTCAGCAGATCAATAATCCCTTAGCTTTATACTAATGAATCAGCAATGAGTTCAAATAGGGAGCAGCTGGGGAATTTAACTTCAATTAATTAAATCAATCTGGAATAACAAAAGTCATATTAGACATGATGGCCATGAAACTACCACATCTTTGTCAAAAAACAAACCCACCTAACCAACATTTTAAAGCGGGGGGGGGCAAGAAGATCTAAATCCTAGCATGGTTGGTGTAATGCACATCTGAAATTAACCTCAATAGTCATTGCACAGTTATTTGGCTGCATTGCGGGTAACAGCTCATTACAGATTAGCGTAAGATTTGTTTTGGGTTCCCCAGCAAGTAAATGCAACAAAACCATTTAGTCCAGCACAAGGACAGTTTCAGGTGGTGAGGAGCTGGCTGAGATTACAGGGCTAGTGTAGTCATTGGCTTGTAGTCCTTAGGCAAAAGGGAGGAGGTTTTACCATCTCTGACTGTTAATGCTGGAATGTACACGTGTATGAATTTTCATTGTTGTCCCAAAAGCAAAATAGTCTGCCTGGCCTCTCACACACACAAAATAAAGAGTTGGTATATCATAAACAGCATTTTTGAGCTATGATGTACAATAATTAGTACTTCCACAGATATGCTTGGAATTTATTGTAAGTATCATTCAGTATTTCATGCACAGAATATAATCAGTTTAATATGTGCTGATTGCTGCACGCCATCCAGCATTGATTGTTCAACATATGTTTAAATAAACCCAGAAAACTATGAGGATGTATTCAAAAGGAACTTCACAGTCTGTATACCTAATGCCATCTAATGGTGTGCAGTTATAGTGCACTCATTCACGAGAATCCAGTTCCTTCAGACATACAACTTCCAGATCTTTCTCACAGCACACATTTGGTTTAATTTATAAATATTCCTATCGCCCTCTATGGCCAGATTCATATACAATAGGTACCCATGATCCTCGGGGAGAGGTCATTGCTTGCATAAGCCTGGGCAGTAAGCATAAATAGACTTGTTGACTACAAAGTGAAATAACTCCAGAGAGGCTGGTATCTCCAAGTCACCCTTTGCTTACACGTGGATATTGTTATTGGGAGGATAACCCTTTACTTCCTTGACACTGAGAGTTGGCTCTGAGGGAGCTGTATCAGAGTGAACAGGTCCTCTGATACTCCTGTTTGTAATAAACCTGTTGGACTATAACCTGGTGTTGTTGATTTTTAACTTCATGTACCCCAGTCCGGGCACTTCCAAATCCTGTTTTTTTTCTGAGAAGATTCTAAATCTCCTATTTTTAAAAAAATATTTTAACCCCCACACTACTGCCTAACTGTAGTAGTGCTTATATTTTCCCTAGAACCCATGTTGTGTGTGTGCAGATATAGGATACAATGAGAAACAACACAAATACAAATCTTTATTCAATTTCCACCACCAGGAAGAAAGGAAACACCCAAGTGGCCAGTGACAAGCAGTGCCCTTCTCAGAGGGCAATGCTCCAAATTCTGTTTATTTTTTTCGTGTAGGTGTGAGACACAGTGAAAGACACAAGGTGCATGAATCTTTATTCAAATTTCCACCACCAGGAAGAAAGTAACTATAGGCCGGTGAGTCTCACTTCTGTTGTGGGCAAAGTCTTAGAGAGAATTGTAAGGGATAGGATTTATGCACATCTGGATAGGAATAATGTGATCAAGGATAGTCAGCATGGTTTTGTGAAGGGCAGGTCGTGCCTCACAAACCTTATTGAATTCTTTGAAAAGGTGACGAAGGAGGTTGATGAGGGGAAAGCGGTAGATGTGGTATATATGGATTTTAGTAAGGCGTTTGATAAGGTTCCCCATGGTAGGCTACTGCAGAAAATACGGAGATATGGCATTGAGGGTGAGTTGGAGGTTTGGATTAGGAATTGGCTGGATGGAAGAAGACAGAGGGTAGTAGTTGATGGCAAAGTTTCTTCATGGAGTGCCGTCACTAGCGGTGTTCCGCAAGGATCTGTTTTGGGACCATTGCTGTTTGTCATTTTTATAAATGACCTGGAAGAGGGGTTAGAAGGTTGGGTGAGCAGGTTTGCGGATGATACGAAAGTCGGAGGAGTTGTTGACAGTGAGGAAGGATGTGGCAGGTTACAGCAGGATATAGAGAAGCTGCAGAGCTGGGCAGAAAGGTGGCAAATGGAATTCAATGTAGCTAAGTGTGAGGTGATTCACTTTGGGAAGAATAACAAAAAGATGGGGTACTGGGCTAATGGTCGGATACTTGGTAGTGTGGATGAGCAGAGGGATCTTGGTGTCCATGTAC
This sequence comes from Chiloscyllium plagiosum, assembly GCF_037043375.1. Taxonomy (NCBI): domain Eukaryota; kingdom Metazoa; phylum Chordata; class Chondrichthyes; order Orectolobiformes; family Hemiscylliidae; genus Chiloscyllium; species Chiloscyllium plagiosum. The sequence continues at coordinate 8,692,302 of NW_028270183.1, forward strand.
ACAGATCTCTGAAAGTTGCCACCCAGGTAAATAGTGCAGTGAGGAAGGCATATGGCGTACTGGCTTTTATTGGTAGAGGAATTGAGTTCCGGAGTCCTGAGGTCATGATGCAGTTGTATAAGACTCTGGTGCGGCCGCATCTGGAATATTGTGTGCAGTTTTGGTCGCCATACTATAGGAAGGATGTGGAGGCACTGGAACGGGTGCAGAGGAGGTTTACCAGGATGTTGCCTGGTATGGAAGGAAGATCGTATGAGGAAAGACTGAGACACTTGGGGCTGTTTTCATTAGAGAAAAGAAGGTTTAGGGGTGACTTGATTGAGGTGTACAAGATGATTAGGGGGTTAGATAGGGTTGACAGTGTGAACCTTTTCCCGCGTATGGAGTCGGGTATTACAAGGGGGCATAGCTTTAAATTAAGGGGGGGTAGATATAGGACTGAAGTTAGGGGTAGGTTCTTCACTCAGCGAGTCGTAAGTTCATGGAATGCCCTGCCAGTAGCAGTGGTGGACTCTCCCTCTTTATGGGCATTTAAGCGGGCATTGGATAGGTATATGGAGGATAGTGGGTTAGTATAGGTTAGGTGGGCTTGGATCGGCGCAACATCGAGGGCCAAAGGGCCTGTACTGTGCTGTATTCTTCTATGTTCTATGTTCTATGTTCTAAAGGAAACACCCAAGTCGCCTGTGACAAGCAGTGCCCATCTCAGAGGGCAATGCTCCAAATCCTGTTTATATCTGTCAGCCAAGGCTCCCTGATTGGGGCTGTTTACCTGGTTCAATCGGGGAACTCATATTCTATGAGTTCCACCTGGCTGGCCTCGTTACAATCACTATATCCCTCCTCCTCTGAGTCCAAGGACATAGGCCGGTTCTTTGTTTTGTAATTCAGCCTGGGGCATTCCAGCACCAGGTCAGGTTCCTCTGACCTTGCCTCTGATATGGGCAGCGTGTAACACACAGGAGCTCACCTCTTGCACCTGGAGAGTCTTGGAAAAAACTCACTCTTTTTTAGGTGGCAAAGAGGTCGAGGCAGCAACACCCACTGTGTCTATCTCGGATATTGAGGTAACTTCAACGCTCAACCCCACGGGTTTTGGAACAGTCAGAAAGATTTTTGAGGAGTTGGGCACATTTTGCTCCCACTCCATTTGCACCTTTCATATGGACCACCTGCTTGCTCAGGACTATCGCAGCTACCCTAAACTTTACATGTCACTGGATCTGATCTTGGGTCAACCACACCTCTTTCCCATTCCTTGGTTCCTACACCAAACTTCGTACACTGAAGTAAACCGTCTCCCTCACTTAGCAGAGTTGTGTGCTTGGCGTTGGCGTTTCTAATGCAGTTTCATCCTCCTCAGGTCCAGGAAAATCAGATTTAACTTGGTGCGGAGTCTTCACCCCATTAGCAACTCTGCTGGAGCTCTCCCTGTAGTTGCATGAGGAGTGGTCCTATAATCAAAAAGGAACCAGGACAGTTTGGTATGTTGTGAGGGTGTAGGCTGTTTCTTTAAACCTGCCTTTGGACTGCTCTTTCTGCCAGGCCATTGGATGATGATGTTACGGAGCTATCCTTACATGTCAAACCCATACGACCAGTAAACGATGGCCCATTATCTGTGACCCACACTTCTGGGAGTCAGTGTTTTACACAAGATGCACATAGGTTTTCTATCGCCATCCCTGTGTTTGAAAATGAACTCTACACACATCCTATCACTTTGAGTGAGCATCCACAATGACTAAGAACATTGACCCCATGAAAGAACTTGCATAGTTGGTGGTACCGAGTCCAGGGTTTAGCTGGCCATTGCCACTAATGTGGGGGAGCTGCTGGCAGTAATTTTTGTCCTGGTTGGCGCTCTGGGCACTGCCCCTCCAATCCAGCTACATCTGCATCCAATCCTGGCCACCAGGCATACCTTCTCGCCAACAGCTTCATTTCAGAAGTCCCGGGTTGATGCTGGCGGAGTTCAACCAATATCTGGCAGCAACCTTTGCTCGAGACAGTCATTCCTCCTCCTGATAACAATATCCATCCTCTACTCTGATCTGGTCTTGCCAGGTCCACAAAGGTTTCAGTTTTTGTTGTGATGGCCCTTTGGTTTCCCCCATCACCACCAGCTGTTTCAGTTTTGCCAGAAGTGGACCTTTCTGTATCCAAAGTCGATATCATCAGCTCTAACCCGAAGTGTGCGCAGAAAATCTAAAACATCATGGACTCTTCCAGTGGCAGTACCACTGGTGGGGCATCTGCGTTTGCTACATGTACTCCTGGATGGTGTTCCAACTTATAATTCTGCACACTTTATGTTACAGCTTACTGCTAAATGCGGCCTGAAGCTATGGGTGGCACTGCCTTGTCCTCTTTAAGTAAATCTAGCAGGGGTACGTGGCCTGTTATTACAAATTTACTTCCACTAAAGGTATGGGTGGAACTTCCTGATTACAAACCAAACCCTCCATCTCTATTTGGGTGCACTTATGGTCGGCATTAGCCAAAGTCCTGTATGCATACATTATTGGGCGTTCCTCTCCATTGGGCCACTCATGAGCTAATACTACCCCAGTGGAGTACAGGGGGAACCTCGCATGTCAATACCACAATCTCACTTGGGATTGTAGCTTGCCAACACCTTCGAGGATGATAACTGTTTCTTCATTTCCTTGAAAGTGATGGCTTGACCACACAACCAATTCCAAGGCTTGATTTAGAGATGCTGGCATTTGACTGGGGTGTACAAAGTTAAAAATCACACAACACCAGGTTATAATCCAACAGGTTTAATTGGGAGCACTAGCTTTCAGAGCACTGCTCACAACCACCTGATGAAGAAGCGACACTCCAAAAGCTAGTGGTTGCAATTAAATCTGTTGGACTAAACCTGGTGTTGTGTGATTTTTAACTTATTGCTAAGGCTAACCCTCTTTTGAATTGATGCAAAGATGCCAGGATAGAGGCCAGATTGTGCATGAACTCTCTGTAATAATTAACCAGCTCAAGGAGAGACCTAAGCTCTGGTACAGATGTGGGAGCGAGGGCACCTTTGATCACCATCACTTTATCTTCCAATAGGTGTAACCCTGTCTTGTTGACTCTGTAGCCCAAGTAGGTCACATGAAGTGGCTGGAACACACATTGTTCTCTTCGAAGGCATATACCTACCTGGGAGAAATATCTAAGGACTGTGTCCAAGCTCATTAAGTGCTCCTTATTGATCTTCCCTGTTCCAAGCTGAGTAGTTGGTGGCTTGAAGGGAAACTTGCATGTGGTGGTGGCGTTCTCTCATGTCCTCCTCAGGGGTAGAGGCTATCAATTGGAGCCTTACGCTCTCCATACTCCTCACTTGTAGCGCTCATTGCACTATGTGTTGGCTGATCAGAGCGAAAAGGTTGGAATGCAAGAAACTCCCTGGCACCTACAGGGGCAGGGATACTCCGAAAGCAAGAGTAAACTCTCAATAGCTGTCTTGAGAAATCAGCAAACTCAGCACTAGGGATTCCAACTGGAAACTGTCTGGTCAGCACAGCAGGGCTAAATGTTGCTCTTAGCAGCTGAGATTTAGGAGCTACCTGCTGCTTATAATGAAAAACCAAAAGAAAAATAAAATCGGCTCCCCTGTAATTTCTGTAAACTTAGATGGAAATTAAAACATTGACAAGGATTAATTATAGCCTTCCGGTTAATTCCCATTGCTTACTGAAACATTCAATGATTTAGAAGTCAATTAAAAGGCATAAAAACAATTTGAAATGGAATTATAGTTTTGACATGACGTTTAAAATAGCTAGTTTCCTCTGCTGTACTTCAGTGGAACTTAAAAGCAGGTTGTACCAGCTACAAAATAAGTCTTTTCCTCTGGGTGTTTGAGTTCCGCTTAATGAGGGGTAAAGACTGCTTAACATTTTTAATTTCCACCACTATCATTATCCTTCCGATATCAAGGGTGCAGTGTTACAAGTGAGACTGTCGACAGGTACTGTCCCACCCACAGATACAGGTACTGTTCTCCCTTGGTTACAGGTAGCCTTGAATGCTGCCTAATTAGCACAAAATGTAGACCTAGTCTCCTTCAGGGAAGGGAGCCTTCACAACTCTTAATGGGCCCAGCAAACCATAATGTTTTCTGAAAGAAATCCAGCATCCCCCATCAACCCAACAAAGGAAATGCAAACCTTGCCAGCAATGCTCCCCTTCAGATAGCAAATTAAGGACAAGCATGACTCAGCATCACAAGAAACAATTCAGAAATGCTCTTGTTACAAAAGGAAAGATAGAATGTAATTAAACACTAATGAAAAGCTGCAAAAATGTGTTACAGACACAAAAGAATGTCTACTTCACTTTTATTTTTCATTACTGTAAACAAGGCAACTTCATCTTCAATTACCTAACACATTAATGAAACCCACAAAATACATGTTCAACAGGAACATTTATCTGTTTAATACATCACTCCAATTAACCAAAAGCTCACATGTATAAAAATCCATGTTATGGCCTGAAGATCCTGATTGTATATTGTCCATCTCAGACCATGTCACTTTTTAAATCCAGCAAGTCTGAAGTCCAAAGAGAGAAACCATGTTATTTTTCCTCCCATTTTAGGCTGGTCTATTAAAATTCCACAGCTGGCACTTCAGTCTCCAGTTGTGGACATGAGCAGATGTCCACTGATGACCATCTACGCTGCCACTGTGAACATGGCAGGACATGGGTAGATGGAAGGGGAATGAGACATCCTGAACTGTGTTCTAGGTGTCCTCCTCCTCTTCCTCGTCCTGCGAGGAGCCAGCCTTGTTGGCGGTTGCTGCTGCGAGCTGTGCCTGCTGAGCAGCTTGTTGCATCTGTAACCATTCTTGCTGTGCCAGTTCTGCCTGCTGCTGGCGAGCCTGAGGGGAAATGGAGAAAGTCAGGCTGGGGTTCAAAGCAAATCTCCCTAGTGGGTGGGACAGGAATCTTGTTTGGGTGTTGGGGGGGGGGGGGGCGGGAGAAGAGTGAGAGAGATTTTGCTCCATATTTAACTCAACCCTCCTTGACACAAATAACATTGACGAGAAACCTATTGAAATTGCCACTCTAGCATGCATCCAGTTTGGTTGTGATGTGTACTTTAGGGACTTAAGTGATTTATTACACAGACAGAGTATGCAGTCTACAAGGAGGCAATACTTTCCAGATAGAACTTACAAAGCAGCCTCCATCTTCACCTTAGGGACAACTCTAAATTTGAGTATTCCTCTCAATTCCTTGTCACTGTTCTCATTCAATTAACTTGTGTTAAGATGAAATTTCACTAGTGCCGTATCTTCAAGTTGTCAGCCATGGGTCAGTGTGAAGCACTCTCTCTTGCCTCAGTTACAGGTGAGGGTATCAAATCCCAATCGCGGATGGACATCTGCAAATGCTGGATGAGCACGCAGACTGAAATTCTTTCATAACAGTGACAGCTCACTTTCACAATTCAGAATACCAGAGAAGCTCAACCTGTTCAACAGGTACAAATCTGTGACAGTGAGAGGGGCAGATTGATTTTGGGGCTCCTTATTTTGGTTACAGTGAGTAACTTCAACATGGGGGGGGGGGGGGGGGGGGAGGGGGCAGGAAACGACACATATCAGTAATGTCTCAAGTTGAAACCTTGGTCTGTGGCATGTTTTCCAATTCCAGCACGATTGGTAGTTGGGGCACAACTGATTCTCTCAGCACGTTTACCCAGTAGCTCCTCATCACTGCTAATGTCCTCCTGGGAAGTGTTAACTATGTGAGCTGAACTATGTGCTGGCAATCACTTTCTACTTTGTGCTATTATTACCTTCAGCCTTACCATCAAAATACTCTTCTTGCTAGTTTTTAAAAGTAATATTCTGTCAAAATGCCATGACTCAAGCTTTGTTCTTGCCTTTGAAATGATTCCATGATTTTCTTGACCCCAAGAAACTAATTACAAAATTCCAACCAACTCCCTTCATGATTTCACTCAAGCCTACCACATCCATCTTCCTCAACTTTAAATCTTTGTTAAACCCTCTGCTACTTTGACATCATCCACTTCTTGGCAGAGGTGGGTACTGCAGATGCTGGAGATTAGAGTGGTGCTGGAAATGCACAGCAGGTAAGACAGCATTCGAGGAGCAGGAAAATCAACTTTTCGGGCAAAAGTCCTTTATCAGGATTTTCATGCTCCTTGGATGCTGCCTGACCTACGGTGCATTTCCAGCACCACTCTAATCATGGCAGCCCCCCACCATCCACTTCTTGCCTGTTCTAAATCCTGGATTAAACACTTTTGAAGGGAAGCTAGATAGGTACCTGCAAACGGAAGAAAATGCTGACACAATGACTGAGAGGAGTTAAGGATGGGAGGGCACACACATACAACATGAACACCAATATGGACCAGCTGTGCCAAATGGCCTACATCTGTACAGCACGTTCTTTTTAAACCCTATAATCTGGGAGTTGCTTCCAAACTTTACCTGCCTGATAGTTTTGTTTTGTTTTCGAACCCTCCATTTGTTTTGATCAAGCCATTGGCTCCCCGTGGCCCCAATCATTTTTCTGATTTCTCCTCCTCGCTCACTCAGCATCCAGCCTTCTGTAATATTTGGATGTTGTTTCAAGGAACTGACAGTCAACCGAGGAAGAAGTCAACAGCTAGGGGTGCAAAACGTTGCGCTGTAAGTTGCTCAACATGGCTGGACCAAACCAGCTGGAAGGTGTGGAGTTGGAGGAAGCAAGGCTGGAAAATGCAGTGAGTAGTCAGCCCTCACACCTACCTCCCAACAACTAACAACAATAAGCTGCCTTGCACAAAGGAACCTTATCTGGGAAATGGTGTGTAGCATATCAATCTAAATTCGGTAAGGAAACAAGTTAATTAAATTTGTTTTGCAACTTTTTTTTTAAAAGCTGCAAAATCATTTAGAAAAGTGTTTGACCTGATTTCCAGCACCATGGATCACAGCTGACACTACTATTGTGATTTAAAACACACTGTTGTCTTACCCTATAGATATATGGTCATCTAAATAATATGGAAGCAAGAAACAGTTTGCCGCATTGATAATGGCTTGTGGACTCCAGAGAGTCTGGCTGCTAAGTAAAAAATAGAGTTAAAAGGAAACTGTAGACAGATAATGGCCATAATCAGAATCTAGAATACCACTGTTTGGGTGCACTTCAGAGCTTGCTGCAGTGTTTAAAGTTTGATAATTTTGTATTTCACGTTTTGAGAAGAAATAATCTTTGCTTAATTTTTACATGATTATCTGACATTCAGTCCTGGATGGGTAGAAATATCCTCTGGCTAAATACTAAAGACCAAAGGAATGAACTTTGATTCAAGTTCCGGCTCTTGTTCCGTATACACAGCCTCTCACCTGCTCCCTGTCACTGTGACTGAACCAGACCATTTACAGCCTGGCCCTATTTGACTCCAAGGTAGACTTCTGACGGCAAATTCATTCCATCAAAATTAATTTCTTTCACTTCCAATATCTTAACCAAATGCATCCCCTGCTTTAATTCATCTACGTCATTGCTGTTAAACTGGACTAATCCAGGTGGTGATAGATAGGTTCTTGATTGTCAAGGGGATCAAGGGTTAGGGGGAAAAAGCAGGAGAATGGAGTTGAGGAACGTGTCAACCATGGTTGAATGGCGGAGCAGACTTGATGGGCTGAATGGCCTAATTTCTGCTCCTATGTCTTATAGTCGCACTGAATATCTTGTACCCATAATTGTATGAAATTGTTCTGCTTCATCAAGTCAAAGCCCTACTGCTGATATTCCAACTTGACTATTCACCCATCACCCCTTGCCTTGCTCATCTATGTTGACCTGAAAATCTTGCACCATTCAGTTCACTGTCGTTCTCTGATCAAGAGAAAGCTGGCAGAGACTGCTGGTCCACACTAGGCGATGCTTAATACAGTTAACCACCACAACGCAAACCATTGCCTTACAAAACAGAAAGCAGGTGAGTAAGCAGTCATTTGAAATGTTTCACTCCATTGCAATTCTGAAATGCCTCCAGTCTCACAACTCTCCAATAGCTTTGTGCTCCTCCAATTCTGGTCTTCTCTACATCCAACTTCATTGCCCAACTGGTGGCCTTCAGCTGCCCCAGTCCCAAACACAGAAAATCACGTTGACTGACAAAAAAACTCACATATTGGTTGCAATCACCCCTCCAGCACCTCATTTATCCACTCCATGATGGCCTGTTCAATCCAGCAACTGCCCAACTTCCATCTCAGCGCCCAATTTGAAGCAACCTTCCTGAGCAAGATCTAACAGCAAATATCCTTAGCATCGAGAAATGGGAAACACCAGAGGTCAATACGAAGTTGCTTGTGATAAATCCAATCTGTCAGTGGCAGGTTATGAACTATCATGGCAAGAGTGGCTCATGCTAAACAGTTGAGGGTAAGAAAGCTAAGTCTACCATTGGGGCCCCAGTACAATCACCTTATCCACATGTGGAGAGACACAAACAATACTATGCATTACTGAGGAGTGTTCCTGCTAAAGATTGAGAGGTGGTCTAATCACCTTAAACTCAACAAATGAGGCTATTGTTCGGCTTCAGGGATTTGCACCTCATATCTAAACAAATATCTCTCTATTCAACTCTTTTAAGATGTTTCTTGGCTAAGTTTTTGGTCACTTTATCCTCATGTGGCTGGACTAAAATGCTTCAATATGTTATATTAGCTAACGTAGCTGTATAATGCAGATTCTTGGTGAGTAACTTTCTTCCCAATAAAATCCCTGACACTTGTATAGAGGAGCTCAAACAAAATGAGGAACTTTGGATGTTTTGAAGGATTGGGAACTGGCATTGTTCTCCAGGAATCAGAGAAGAATCACAAAGTTCTAATGCTCAACTTTATGAGAAGATTTATTTGAGTAATTCCTGAGAAACTGTTGGCACTCGGAGGGAGGTCACCAACCAGAGAACACAGAGTTAAATTAATAAACAAAGAATCAGAGGTGATGGAAGATATTTTCTTCTTAAAAGGCACTGAGTTTCGATTTGGAATGCAGAGACTGAAATGGTACTGGAAGCAGATTCTTTGGTAACTTTCAAAGGGAATTAGATAAACACTCAAAAACAGAAACTTGTGGGGCTGTACGATAAGAGCAGAAGAGTAGGACTAAATTATTTCAATGAGCCAGCCCAGGCATGATGAGCTAAATTCCTGTGATGTGTAATTGTATTAGGTACTTCTCTTTCACCATGTCAAAATGAATCCAGCCAGGACAACCCATTCAGTTGTCCCAGTAGTTTCAAAAAAATGAGACAACAGTCATGATGGAGTTGAGAGAGAGACACACACACACACAGCCTCTCCACAACATGGGGCATTTCAAGTCATCATATTTCCTCAAAAGTCTCTTAATGATGGGCTTTGCCTTCAGTGATAATCAAGGCAAGAAGTCTAGATGAATTCTGTATAATGCCTCTTGTATCAATTTTGGTTACGAGGCAGGTGAAATAAAGAACAATTGATTAACAGTCAAACTCAGATTTTACAGTCTGCCTATAAGGTGAACGCAAGTGGGGCTGAGTGTGGTATAGTTGGTTATAAGCTCCAATTTTGAAAAACTGGGGGCAACTTACTTGAAAAGTAGTGACACATGTCAAAAATATTGAGCAAGTTTCCTTACTTTTGCAAACAACTCTTGTTGCTGGCGTAGCAGTTCCTCCTCTGGTATGCCAAGGTTCTCTAAGCGAGCGTTTGCCTTTCTCCTTTCTAAGGCAACTGTCTTGCATTCCCGCAGAACTTCCTTTACTTCTGTTATGTACGATCCAAAACCTAGACTTTCCAAGGCTGTTGCACAAGGTAACAGAAAGCATGTTGTAACATTCCCCTGGCTCTGCAAAAGATCTCTGCTGCATATTAATTTAGACCTGACAAATCCAATATCAAAATCTTTGTATTCACAGACGGGTTTATGATTTAATTCTACACTTTTGTTGGGTATTGATTTAAACTCAACAGTTGGATATCAAAATCTATTCATATTCATGTAGAGAACCAGCTGTGTTCAGTTTTATTTCAAATTCATTTCATTCACTTTCTCTTGGCATTTTGCCTTTCCAAAACACTTCAGCTGTGGTCATTCCAAGTGTATAAGCTATCTTCAGTATCTTGCCCAAGTGACCATTATGCGAACTTATGACAGTGCCAACAAAGCTTTTTGAGGGCAGTAGAGCCAGGTTAGATCCCATCCTCGTTCGATTTCCACACTGTCAACGGAGTCACCAGATTACAACTTGAATTGAGAACACAAGCTGATCTTTCTAGCTCCTTAGTCTAGGAAGGAAACCCACTCAGAAACGGGGAGAATGTACATACTATCCATAATCATCCGAGGTTAGTATTAACCCCAAATGTTTGCAAGAATAACTTTGCAGGGACAACAGGACTTTATTGTGATCATTCCTATGCCTTAGCACAATTGCACTGCCTTCCCCACCTGGTTCCATGAGAATTCATGGGATTTGGAGTCAGGTTTTGAGGACTCCAAGGGCAACTCCCTGTAGACTGTGCACCACAGCCATCAGCCTTCCTGGGTCTGTCCTGCCCCTGGGAAAGGAATGGATGTCAACAGTGTTGTCAGGGACTTTGTAAGGTATGATTCCGAGAGTATGATGTCAGGCTGCTGCTTGACCAATCTGAGAGATTACTCTCCCAATTTTAGTACTAACCCCAGACGGTAGAAAGGAGGACTTTGCAGGGACACCAGGCTTTATTGTGATCATTTCTGAGCCTTAGGCGATTCCAGATGGCCTGTGTCTGTCCAGTTTCATTTATTTTTTGAGACTGGTTGAATTCTAGTAAATGGCTTTCTTGTCCATTTCAGAGTCAATGACATTGCAGGTGTTGAATGGCAGTTTCCTTTTCTAAAGGACATTAGTGAACCATATGGTTTTAGGATTTAACTGTTACTGAATTCAAATTTGTGGTCGGATTTGAACCTGGTTCCCCAGAACTCAATCACTGGATTTTCAGTCTAGCAACAATACCACTAAGTCATTGCTGCCCCTATGGCATTAAGTTTATCAACGTGGCATACTTCAATAGTCTTCTACACCTTACTGTGCAGCTGTACACAGAGGGGAAAAAAATTCTGGTTATAGACTGCACTGCATGGCCTCTCAACCTAACAGCTACTGAAACTGTTTGGACTTATCACTGGACTGTTAATCTAGAGACCCACGTAATGTTCGGGGGACCCGGGTTCACACCCCACCATGGAAGATGGTGACATTTGAATCCTGGGCAATGAGGAATGGGAAATAAATGTTACCCAGCCTTTGACACCCTCATCCCATGAATGAATTTTAAAACAAAACTTTTGAGATGTAGTCATTGCTGCAACATAGGAAATATAGTAATACATTGGGCAGCAAGCTCCCACAAACTGGAATGAATCAGATCAGCTGTCATTCATCAGGCACTGGTTGCAGGATAAACACTGACCAGGACGCAAGGGAGGTCTGTTCAATGAATGGAAACTACAAGACCTTTCACACCCACGCAACAGGGGTACAGGGACCTTAACCTTAATGTTTACTTTGATGTGTGGCATCTTCAAGAGTACAGCATTCCCTGTTAACTTGAATGATTTGTGTCTCTGAAGCTGTTACTGACATAGAGCTGAAGAATGGTCACATGGGTGATGGCATGAATAATCATACACAAACTTCAGTTGTGAGCTGAAAGCAGGGAGAAAACATTGCTGCAATTCCAAAGTGTATTTCTGTAGATTAATACATACCTTGCATGATATGTTCTGGTGAGATGGTTTTCTTATCCGACCTATTGCAGATTTCATTAGCTTCAGAAGATACTAAGTGAATAAATTCAGTGCAGCAATTCACCACCATTTCTCTGGCATCATTTGCTACCCTGACATTTGGTAGAATCTGTTTGATAATCTTGTTGATGGCAGCTCTTGGAATGGTTAAGTCATCATCACTATTACCTGAAGCTGAGGCCATAGTGCTTTATTTCACATAAAGTGGCCAAAGTCTTTTTCTTTAAAACAAAAAAGCAATTTTTCCTAATAAGGTGGGCATGCACCAAATCAACGTGAAATGGTTTTATCAAAACAATGGTATTTAATCCAGTTCGATTCCAAAACCAAAATATAAAGAACATTTGGTTTAGAGATTAAGGAAGGAATTTAATACGATCTTGCTATCCTAGAGAAAATGCAAAAACATCAGATATTAAAACATAACATCTCACCAGTGGAAAACGAAGGCACATTTATTATTATAGAGAAAATAACACTATCAAAAAAAACATCTGATTCCATGAACAAAACAAACAAATCTTGTGAAACTTAATGCAATAAATGAGTGGCCCATATATGCTGGCCTTTTTAACTGATTACACATCCTGGTTTCCAATCAATCCATGGCCTCAATCTCTCCAGCTTTGTAACCTTACAACAATGCTCAACATTCAAGACTAATTGACCCAGCAAGAAACTCAGGGCATTTTTAACTTGGCGAGATTAATTTTATTTGTATATGAGACATGGGTGTCGCTGGCAGGCCAGCATTTACTGCCAGCCCATAACTCCCCTTCAGAATGTGCTGGTGGGCTGCATTACTAAACTGCTGCAGTCCACCTGCTCTGGGTTGACCCACAATGCCCTCAGGAAGGGAATTCCAGGGTGTGCTAAGTGAGTGGAGAGGAAGGAAGAGGAACAGAGATGGAGAGACGGAGGTCAAAGAGTCAGTTGTAAGCTGTACAGCACAGAAACAGACCCTTTGGTCCAACTCGTTCATGCAGACAAGATATCCGAAACTAACCTCGTCCTATTTGCCATTGTTTATCCCATATCACTCTAAACCCTTCCTATTCATATATCCATCTAGATGCCTTTTAAATGTTGCAATTGTACCAGCCTCCACCACTTCCTCTGGCAGCTCATTCCATACATGCACTATAGAGAAAGTGAGGACTGCAGATGCTGGAGATCAGAGTCAAAAAGTGTGGTGCTCAAAAGGCACAGCAGGTTTGGCAGCATCCGAGAAGCAGGAGAACCGGTGTTATGGCCATAAGACCTTCATCAGGAATGCCTTCACACAAGCACCCTGAGTGTAAAAGTGCCCCTTTGATCTCTTTTGTATCTTTCACCTCTCATCTCAAATCAGTGTTCAGTAGGTTTGGACTTCACTATCCTGGGAAAAGAGATATTGGCTATTCAACCAGTCCATGACCCTCACGATTTGAAAAACCTCGATAAGGTCACCCTCAGCCTCCGATGTCCTCAGGGAAATAGCAAGGAGGAGGGGTGGGAAAGATGAGGTGCAATGGGGATGGATGAAGTGAAAATTAGGGGGTGGGGAAAGAAGTGGAATGCGTGGAGGAGGGAAGGAATGGGGGGGCATGGGGAAGTATTGTGGGGGAGCTGTTTTGGGGAAGGGGGAACGAATGTGGTGGGGTGTGAAGGTGGAGGGGCATTTGTGGGGAGGAGGGGTGAGCGAATAGGTGGGGGTGTTTGCTAGGGAATGAGTAGGAGAGGATGTATGGGTCATAGTGTGTGTTGTGTGTGTGGGGGGGTGGGGAATGGGGTATTGTGTGGAGACAGGATATGTGTGAGAGTCTGAAGTGGGGGGGGAAGAGGGAAATGTGTGGTGGGGAGGTGAACGTGTTTGGGGGGGTGAGTGGTGATGGAAGCAGCCCGGGCAGCAGCGTGTGAGATTGCAGGGGGAGTATGGTGCAAGTGTGGGGGTTAATGTGTGTGTGGGAGAATGGGGGGTGGTGGGTGTGGAGTTAGTGTTGGTGAGGAGGTAGAAGTGTATTGGGGAGTGTGTGTGGTGGGGAAGGGGAAATGTGGGGTGTGCGTGTGCGGGGAGGAGGGGTGTGGGTGTGGGGAGGAGGGGTGTGGGTGTGGGGAGGAGGGGGGGAGAGGGGTGTGGGGGGGGGAGAGGGGTGTGGGGGGGGGAGGGGTGTGGGGGGGGAGGGGTGTGGGGGGGGAGGGGTGTGGGGGGGGGAGGGGTGTGGGGGGGGAGGGGTGTAGGGGTGTGGGGGGGAGGGGTGTGGGGGGGAGGGGTGTGGGGGGGGAGGGTGTGGGGGGGGAGGGGTGGGGGGGGGAGGGGGGTGGGGGGGGAGGGGAGGGTTGTGGGGGGGGAGGGTGTGGGGGGGAGGGTGTGGGGGGGGGGGTGTGGGGGGGAGGGTGTGGGGGGGGAGGGGTGTGGGGGGGAGGGGTGGGGGGGGAGGGGTGTGGGGGGGGAGGGTGTGGGGGGGAGGGGTGTTGGGGGGAGGGGTGTGGGGGGGAGGGGTGTGGGGGGGGGAGGGGTGTGGGGGGGAGGGGTGTGGGGGGGGAGGGGTGTGGGGGGGAGGGGTTTGGAGGGGAGGGGTGTGGGGGGAGGGGTGTGGGGGGGAGGGGTGTGGGGGGGAGGGGGTGGGGGGGGAGGGGTGTGGGGGGGGAGGGGTGTGGGGGGGGAGGGTGTGGGGGGAGTGGTGTGGGGGGGAG